>NC_053025.1:458038472-458338472 GCF_003073215.2 Triticum urartu | reverse complement strand
TAAAATGTAGTAGAAATATTACCGCATAGACAGTAGCCCCTGATGCTTTGTTCGGTGTTCACAAAGAAAAGCCGAACAGAGGATCAAAAAATATCGCAGGAGTCTAAAATAATTGTGTCAATATGCATATGCAGGCTTCGTTGCTGGCGTCCGCCGCACTGACTGCGGAGGTCGCCGTACTGAAGCAGGACCTCGAGGGGTCCAGGAAAGAGCTCGGCCTTGCCAAGAGGCAGCCCGAGGAGAACAAGGGTAAGTAATACCCTGTCTATAGATATGTATATATAAAATAGGACGCGATTGCAAAATGACAGGATCATCGTGTGTTTGCCAGGGGCCACGGCCGAGGTGGCGACCCTGAAGCAAGCGCTAACCAAGGCCAAAGATAAAGCGGCCAAGGAGCGCACCGAGCAAGAGAAGCACGAGGCTCGGGTGGGCGAGTTGCAGCAAGAGCTCCAGGCTCTCGTGGCGAAGCATGAGGGTTGTAGCTTGACTCAAAGACACGGGAGTCTGAGCTTGCCGCGGCCCTCAAGAGCGCAAAGAGTGCCAAGGCCAAGGCCCAAAAGGCCCTCCAGGAGGTCGATGCAATGAAGAAGATAGCGGCGGGTAAGGCATTCTATATGCAGAGCAAGCATGTAAAAGTAACTTAACGATTACTTACCCGAATTCGGAGCTCTCCAGGAGCATTCGTAGATTTGCCCCACAGTGTGTCCGATGCCGCGCAGTTTTACCAGGCCGAGGAGGGGAGCTCAACGGAGAAGCTGTTCTGGTCTCAGTATACTGGGACCAAACACCCAATGCCTCTGAGCGACCAGCTAAAGCAGCTGGTCGAGCTGCACAAGGCGGCCGAACAGGCCATGAAGGGCCTTATAGTCCGGCTGTGGCCTGGCGACGTCCTTCCGAACAGCTACTTCGGCCTGGTGAGGCGGCTTGTGGATGCCTGCCCACGGCTGGAGGTCATCAAGCGGTCCATCTGCATCGAAGGTGCACACCGTGCTTTCGCCCATGTGAAGGTGCAGTGGGCCAAGCTAGACGTTGTGAAGCTGATCAAGGAAGGGCCGCCGTAGCGCAAGGAGCATCACACCCCCAAAATTTATTATGAGGGTGTCCTGAAGGGTGCCCGTCTTGTAGCGGACGAATGTTCGAAGGATGTAATATTTGAGTAAACTTTCTCGTGTGATCCTGTATGATGAAAGCTTGTTTCATATGCGCTATGCAACGCTTGTGTGAATTTAAAATATTACCTTCTGTTTGGCCGTTTATCTAATCCGAGAGATGGATAGTCCTCGGCTTCTGCCCCCATGCCACGAGTGCTGGGGTGTTCGAGATAAACCTGAGCACTCTTGTTCCCATATTTGGTCCTTCGAGGGAGGTGCTCAGCACAACGAACAAGGCAACCAGACTAATAATGCTTTATCACTCTCACTTAGCCATAGAATTCTATAATTTTAAATTTCGGCGAAGCCCCTGGAATTCAGAAGGCCGAATTCGGGGCGCGATACACGCCTGTAAGCCGGACTGTGCCAGCCCCTCGCCCTAAGCGGCATAAGTCTTTAGGGACTCGAAAAACCTCGCCGAACAGCGACCAGTCTCTCGCCTTATCATGACAGTCAATTTTAGCTTTCTCTACTGAGGTGCTAAGCCCGGCAGAACTAGGGCACAATCGCAGTAGTTCTCCTAGTGCTACCTTAGCCGATAGAGCGGAACGTAAGGTACCAAAACATAGGAGCTGGGCAAACCCAACATTTGACCAAATACATGATTCGGAGCTGATGCATATAATGCTATTAGTTCGGGGTGCCGCACTTGTGAAAGTGTTCGGACTTTTCACACCATATTGTGGGCTACGTAAGCCCCTGGTGTAGTGGCCGTACCAAAGTGTACGGTTGCAAGGCGTCGTTAATGAACACACACACACATATATATATATAACAAGAATGCAATAATATTCGTAATGTCATGCATTGTTTATTATTAAAAAAATTGCGTTAAAGCAGAGTGATACAGATAGTGCGATAAGCAAAGAGTAGGACTATGTCCCTTCCAAGGGTGAGCTGAGGAATGATATTAAATGGAATATTTTGCTCGTTACTATAATCAACCTGGGAGTTCCGTGGTATGACGTAGCTATCTGCCTCCTTGGTTGCTGCATCATGTGTTCAGCGATAGTGCTGCCGGACAGTGTTTCTAGAGATTAAGGTCCTGAAAAAAAAGAAAAATAACTAAACGGGAAGCCCCTAGTGCGGTTTAAGCTGCGTCTTGGGGCGTGCCGCAGTTGTGCCCCCCTCCCCACCTGTGCCCATGGTATTTTTAATGCGTAATTATGTACGCGCGGGACGAGTTTCACCATTTGGCTGGGACTGGGGTGGGGGCCGCATTGCTATGTGAGCTCAGATTGTGCTAGGCGATCTATTTGCCGGTTGCTCTGAGCGCGCTTGAAGGTGCCCGGGTTTTGAAACGCCGAACTGGTGGATTGCCTTGAAAGGCTGTTTTGCGCTTCTGCTGCAAGGGCCGCGGTGTGCTCCTCTGTTCGGAGAGAGCGTTCTGTGTTTCCATTGACTGTAATAACTCTGCGAGGTCCTGGCATCTTGAGCTTGAGGTATGCATAATGCGGTACCACATTGAATCTAGCAAATGTGGTTCGCCCGAGCAACAGGTGATAACCACTACGGAACGGGACTATATCAAAGATTAACTCTTCGCTTCAGAAGTTATCCGGGTATCCAAAGACCACTTCCAGTGTGATTGAGCCTGTGCAATGGGCCTCTACACCTGGAATAACGCCCTTAAAGGTCGTTTTTGTGGGTTTGATCCTTGAGGGGTCTATACCCATTTTGCGCACTGTGTCCTAATATAGCAGGTTCAGGCTGCTGCCGCCATCCATAAGGACTCGAGTGAGGTGAAATCCGTCAATGATTGGGTCTAGGACCAGGGTCCATATTGTGGGATCTGTTGTGCCGTCGTATGATTCAATATTTACAGGTTTGAAACCTTCTGGGAATTGATGTTCCATTACTTCGTCTGTGAAGCATAAGGGTTGTGCGACGCCTCTGTATTGGGCAATATCGCGACGCAGCTCGAATGGGTCTTGCCCGCTGTGTTCGGGCCGGCTGGATTTACTTTTACTGTATCCGGCATGACGTTTATCGTCTCGCAGAGTGGTGCGCCGTCGTGATCTGTAGATCGATCTTGCATGCTTTGCTTTGTCCTCCAATATGTCTTGCAGGTCTGGCATATCTCCCCATGCCTTTTTATTTGAATGGCGTCTGGGTGGAGGCTGAGCTTTTGGCTGGAATGCCTCTCTATCGTGGCCACGAGGTGGCCGATCAGCCGTATCATACGCTTCTTCCTCCAGTCGGGGTAGTAACCTGCACTTTGGGTAATTCTTGGAGGGGTGCTCGAGTTTATATTCCTCGGCTGCGAGGACTTTAGTCCATCTGTCAGCTAGCAGATCTTGATCAGTTTGAAGCTGTTGCTGCTTTTTCTTCAGGCTATTTGTCGTGGCCATAAGCCAGCGCTTGAAGCGCTCTTGTTCGATGGGATCCTCTGGGACGGCGAATTCATTGTCGCCGAGGCTTGCCTCGTCTTCGGAGGGGGGGATGTAATTGTCATCCTCCTCCTCTCCGTCTGCCGCTCTCTCAGGAGAGCTGGCTCCTTCATCCTCCTGCTCTAAATCTTGCTGGAGGGGATTATTGTTGTCTTCGGCACTATCCGGAGTGTTATTATCTCCTGTGCCGGTATCACCACTTTTGCTTTGGCGGGACTTAGAGCGGCGCCGCTGACGTCGGCGCTTGGATTGTTTCTTGGAGGGGTCATCCTCCGCTATCTCATCGCCATTGCCTTCGTTGGGTGTATCCACCATGTATATGTCATACAACGAGGTGGCTTTCCAGTGCCCTATAGGCGCTGGTTCATGTTCGTCTCCTACATCGTTGTCCATACCATCGATGTCTTTGGAGTCGAAGTCGAGCATGTCGGTTAAATCATCGACAGTGGCTACAAAGTGGGTGGTGGGTGGGCATCGAATTTCTTCGTCGTCCGCATCCCAATCCTGTTGGCCATAGTCCGGCCAGGGCTCTCCCGACAAAGAGAGAGACCTTAGTGAATTCAGAATGTCGCCGAAGGGTGAGTGCTGAAAGATATCCGCTGCGGTGAATTCCATGATCGGCGCCCAATCGGATTCGATTGGCAGGGGCGCGGATGGTTCGGAGTCCGGAAAAGAGTCCGGCACTTTGGAGTCATGGGCTGCGCAAAGGGTTAGGCAGGTGTTTGGCTCGATCGCCGTTGAGACTTCAGCCCCTGATGCGGTGTCTAACCACCCGTCCTCGATTGGCGCAGTTGGCTCCGAGCTAAGGGTCGGAGCTGATGCGGGTGCGGCCTCTGGGGTACTTTTCAGCGGCAGAGCTTGGTCATACCCATCGTGACAGTGCGGCGCGCCCGACTGTGGCTCGAATCCGTCGAAGATCAAGTCTCCGCGGATGTCGGCCGTGTAGTTCAAACTTCCAAATCTTACCTGACGGCCAGGGGCGTAGATTTTAATCTGCTCCAGAAGGCCAAGCGAATTAGCCCGCAGTGCAAAGCCGCCGAATACGAAGATCTGTCTGGGGAGAAAAGTCTCACCCTGGACCGCATCACTATCGGTGATAGTAGGAGCCATCAAGCCTAACGACGACGACACAGAGGAACTCTCAAGGAAAGCACCAATGTCGGTGTCAAAACCGGCGGATCTCGGGTAGGGGGTCCCGAACTGTGCGTCTAGGCAGGATGGTAACAGGAGGCAGGGAACACGATGTTTTACCCAGGTTCGGGCCCTCTTGATGGAGGTAAAACCCTACGTCCTGCTTGATTAATATTGATGATATGGGTAGTACAAGAGTAGATCTACCTCGAGATCAGAGAGACTAAACCCTAGAAGCTAGCCTATGGTATGATTGTATGTTGTGATTGTTGTCCTACGGACTAAAACCCTTCGGTTTATATAGACACCGGAGAGGGTTAGGGTTACACAAGGTCGGTTACAAAGGAGGAGATATCCATATCCGTATTGCCTAGCTTGCCTTCCACGCCAAGTAGAGTCCCATCCGTACACGAGACGAAGTCTTCACTCTTGTATCTTCATAGTCTAATAGTCCGGCCAAGGGAGATAGTCCGGCTGTCCGGAGACCCCCTAATCCAGGACTCCCTCATCCATGTTGTTTTATTATCAATCTTGGATGTTTTATAACCATTTTATATTATTTTTGGTACTAACCTATTGACATAGTGCCAAGCGCCACTTGCTATTTTTTCCATGTTTTTTACATCACAGAAAATCAATATCAAACGGAGTCCAAATGCCATGAAACTTTATGGAGATTTTTTATGGGCCAGAAGGAAGGCAATGGGCACTGGTTGCACCTGGGGGGTGCCCCAAGGGGGGCACAACCTACTAGGGCGTGCCAAGAGGCCCTGGCATGCCCTGGTGGGTTGTGGCCACCTCGGGTGCCCCCAGACCGCCTCTTTGCTCTATAAATACCCAAATATTCCCAAAACCCTAGGGGAGTCGACGAAATATTCATCCAGCCGCCGTTGAGCCAGAAACACCAGATCCAATCTAGACACCATCATGGAGGAGTTCACCACTTCCATTGCTGCCTCTTCGATGATGCGTGAGTAGTTCTTTGTAGACCTTCGGGTCCGTAGTTATTAGCTAGATGGCTTCATCTCTCTCTCTTGATCCTCAATACAATGGTCTCTTGGAGATCCATATGATGTAACTCTTTTGCGGTGTGTTTGTTGGGATCGATGAACTTCAAGTTTATGATCAGATCTATGTTTTTATATCCATGAAAGTATTTGAGTTTCTTTGATCTCTTTTATGCGTGATCTCTTATAGCCTCGTATTTATTCTCCGATATTTGGGCTTTGTCTGGCCAACTCGATCTATTTATCTTCCAATGGGAAGAGGTGCCCGGTAGTGGGTTCGATCTTACGATGCTTGATCCCAGTGACAGAAATGGAACCGACACGTATGTATCGTTGCTACTAAGGATAAAAAGACGAGATCTATATCTACCGCCATACAGATAAACGGATCTTGTCTACATCATGTCATCATTCTTATTGCATCACTCCGTTTTTCCATGAACTTAATACACTAGATGCATGTTGGATAGCGGTCGATGTGTGGAGTAATAGTAGTAGATGCAGGCAGGAGTCGGTCTACTAATCTTGGATGCGATGCCTATGTAATGTTCATTGCCTGGATATCTTCATAATTATTTGAAGTTCTATCAATTGCCCAACAGTAATTTGTTCACCCAGCGTTTGCTATTTTTCTCGAGAGAAGCCACTAGTGAAATCTACGGCCCCCGGGTCTTATTTCTCATATATTTGCCTTTGCGATCTTCTTTTTCCTTACTTTTATTTTCAGATCTATTAAACCAAAAATACAAAAATACTTTGCTGCACTTTATTTTATTTGTGATCTATTTATCCAATCTATTACAACCTTTTTATCGTCACGCACCAATTTCTTGCGCCGTTACCGGAAAGGGATTGACAACCCCTTTAACATGTCGGGTTGCGAGGTGTTGTTATTTGTGTGCAGGTGCTGTTTATGTTGTGTTGCTTGGTTCTCCTACTGGTTCGATACCTTGGTTTCATAACCGAGGGAAATACTCTACCGTCGCTGTGCTACATCATCCCTCCCTCTCCGGGGAAATACCGACGTAGTTCGAGCTGCCATCAAGGAGAATTTCTGGCACCGTTGCCGGGGAGGATCTTCATCATAACCAGGTTCCTAATCACAAATCTCATCTCCTCGCAATTTACATTATTTGTCATTTGCATCTCATTTTCCTCTCCCCCACTTCACAAAAATTTGCCGTTTTATTCACCCTCTTTTTCGTTCGCCTTTCTTTTCGTCAAACCTCATGTTTGCTTGTGTTGCCATGTGCCTTCTATATGCTTGCATCTTCGCTTGCTAAAAATCTATTGATATGGATCCCCATCCACTTGCTAATCTTTTTAAAAGATCCAATCTTGACGAACCAATTGCTTGTGAGTTGAGTGCACTAAATTATCTTTATGAAGCTTTGCTTGAGAATCGTGAATCTGAAAATTGTGATGAAAAAATTTATGAAGTGATTCATGATAGCTCCTTGAATGAAAAGCATGATTGCAATAATTTTACTATAAATTCTATTAATATCAATTGTGCTAATAATATGCAAAACCCCAAGCTTGGGGATGCTTGTTTTGTCATGTCCGCTTGTCGCGACCCGACCCGAATGGATCAAGCGCTCTGTGCTCAGGTGTCATCCCTGGATCAGTAATGCTGACACCACACAGTACATCGAAGGATTTATAGCAGAGTGGCAATCACACACTTATTACATCGTTGTCTCAAAAGAGAACTTATTACAGTAAGTATGACTTAAGGCCATCTAGTGTCGAAAACAGCGGTAGACTTGGAAGATAAATGGGTCCATCAACTCCAGCGGCATCACTGAGTATAGAACCACGACCTAAAAACACCTTACTCGTCGTCTGAAAAGTCTGCAACATGAGAAGTTGCAGCCCGAAAACGGGTCAGCACATGGAATATGCTGGCAATGTAACACATAGAGAGTAATGGAATGAAACAGCTATACTATATGCATATATGGCTGGTGGAAAGCTCTATGGTTACAGTTTTGCGTAAAGCCAGTTTTTCCCTACTGCAAAGGAATAAATTTGTTTAACTATCAAGGTGGTTGTGAAACATTGAGAATGGTTGACAGCATTCTCAATCCCAATTAAAAGTACAATTAAAACCCAACAACATTAATTAGAAGTAACATGTTGAGATTCACATGATATTCAAGTACTAGATACTCAAGTTGTCCATAACCGGGGACACGGCTAATCATGATTAGTTTGTACACTCTGCAGAGGTTTGCGCACTTTTCCCCACAAGACTCGATCGCCTCCGTTTGGTTTCTCGCACTACATGGTGTTTGAGAAGACGGATGACCGAGACACAGTCTTTCAGAAGCGCTAGCACCTTACATGTGGGTAGACCGGTACACCTACTTTCCCCTACATCTGCTAGTCTACCCGTAAAAGTTCGCACGACTTAATCAACTATGCCAGAGCCCATAATGGCTTGTGGCTGCACACGGAAGTTTCTAGCATGAAAGATCTTATGATCCCTTTGAGCCTGGGTGGCGGTCCAAAAAAAACAGGCAAGTCCTGATAGACATCAGGTGCCTCAATCCACCCAGATGAATGTGTGTTTAAGTTGCCACCTTAGATAAACCATTAAAATTATCAACTCACATCTGTCATGGATATCACTCACCCAATCCACATCTACTAGCATAGCATGGCATAATAAGCAAACGTAGAAGTAACTCCCAAAGGTTTCATAATAATATAGGTGATAGGTACTACCTCATCTACTTCCCATCCCACAATTTAATTAGATCCTAATCATGCAATGTGAGAGGATTGATCTAATGCAATAAAACATGGGTTGTAGAAAAGGTATGATCAAAGTGTTACTTGCCTTGCTGATGATCCGCGAGTCCTAGGGTTTCGAAGTAACAGGCGGCGCAATCCGGGTGATCTATCACAGACAAACAACAAGCACACAATAAGTACTCATCTAATGCACAGGTAAAACTCGAACAAGAGAACGAACCAGAAAGTTCAACTTAAGAACTCCGGTTGCAAAGAAAGAACGAACCGAACAAAGAAACGGAAAACAAACGGCAGAAGAAAACAACTCGGTTCTAGCAAGTTGAAACTAGGTCAAATTTTACCGGGGCAAAAACTTGTTTAAGTTGATTAGACGGAACGGCGGTTTCGAGACGAAACTCCAGGCGCTTGAATCACCTGATTCCGATAAACGAGCGAGAAGAAAGACTAGAAAGAAGATCAGATCTGAGATCACGATCGCGGAATAAATCCGACAGAAAGAAAAGAAGAATGGTTGAACGAACGGACGTTCGTTAACCTAGAAGAATCCGGTGATCACGTTCGTTAGGACGAACGGTCCGGCGAACGGTCCAAAGGAAGAACGAAAACCGATCTAGGGTTTTCGGAAAAGAAACCGAAAAAGAAACGGAAAACCGATCTAGGGTTTCGGGAGAAAACCGAAACAAAAACCGGAAGAAAAAGAAAAGAAATCGGAGAGAAAATGGAACGGTTCTTTTAGGAAAAACCGGACCGGGGAGGAAAAAGAGAGGCGCGGCTACCTCGAAGAGGCTCCGGGCGGCGGCGGGCTAAGGCGGCGGCGGCGCGGCTAAAGGGTGGCGGCGGCGGGGGTGTGGGGTGGCGCGGCGCGGGTGTAGGGCGCGGGGTGGGGTGCGGTGGAGGGCTTGGGGTTTGATTTGATGGGTTTAGAGGGGGGGTGTTGGGGTATTTATATAGGTGAGGGGTGAGGAGACTTGGGGTAGGGGACAAGAAATAGAGAGGAAAAAGGAAAACGAAACAAAGGAAAGGGGAGGGGGCTACCGACCTAAGTCCCGCTGGGACTTGGCTACGAGCGAAGAGGCGGCGGCAGCCTCGCCTGCCTGGCGCCTGGCGCGCGCGGTTGGGGCTGGCGGCTGGCCTGGCCGGCCGGCTGGGCCTTGGCCCAGGCGCTGCTCCTTTTTTTTAAATGGTTACGCGCGCAGAAAACAAAAGGAAAAAGAAACTAAACGAACTCCGAAAAATCTAAAGTAAAATTTCCCCGACTCCTAAAAATGAGCCGAACAAAATGAACTTTTCTCCGGGCCTAAAATGCAATTTTTGAAAACGCGCATTTTTCCCTATCCAAATAAAATGCAAAATAAAACTCCGGCAAAACCAAAACTTGATCTATTTATTAAATCTTCATTTTTCCTCAATTTTGGGAAAGTCATATTATTCCCTCTCTTATATTTTTGATATAGGAAAATAATTGAAGATTAAATAAATAAATCAAATGATCCTCTTTTCAAAATTTGACAAAACTCAAATATGAAAATAACGAAATCTCCAACTCTCTCCGAAGGTCCTTGAGTTGCGGGAAATTTCTAGGATCAACCAAAATGCAAGAAAATATGATATGCATGATGATCTAGTGTATAACATTCCAAATTGAAATTTGGGATGTTACAACCGCTACTTATTGCAATGATCTTGATTGGGGTGATAATGTTTCTTATGATCTTGAAAATTTATTTAAGCCTCATGATGAATATGTTTGCAATAATATTGAAAGTGGCTTTTGAAGAGTGTTAACTTTAGCTAAAAATAATCCCACTATTTTGGAAGAGTGTCAACTTTGCATGCATATGGATCATAAAGAGAAAATTTTATGTGATAGTTATATTATTGAATTTGATAATGATCCTACATATAATTATTTTGAGAGAGGGAAATATGGTTGTATAAATTTTCATTTTATTAAATTTCCTCTCGTTGTATTGAGATTGTGAATGTTTGATTCCTCTCCTTTGCATATGGTAGATATTTCTTATCTTGACAATTTGTTTTCCTACAAAATCCCTATGCATAGGAAGTATGTTAGACTTAAATGTGTTTTTCACATGTTTCATGATGCTCTCTTTTGTGTTTCAATTATTATCTTTCATGTGAGCATCTTTGAAATCTTATGCCTAACTAAGGGCGTAAAACTATAGCGCTTGTTGGGAGGCAACCCAATGAATAAAATTTATTTTTGCTTTTTGCTTTCTTTTCTTGAGTGTTAGCATAATTATGCTACTCTTATAATTGTGTTTTTATGTTTTAATTAGTGTTTGTGCCAAGTAAAGCCTTTAGGCTCTTCTTGGGCAATAGTTGTTTGATCTTGCTGAAAAAACAGAAACATTTACGCTCAAGAAAATAATTTTAATTTTTTACCAGAGAGCGATAAAATACCATTCCACTTGCAGTAGATTAATATACAAATTTCTCAGGTCGTCCTAACTTTTCAGAATTTTTGGAGTTACAGAAGTATTCAAAATAGTCAGATTGCTACAGACTATTCTGTTTTGACAGGTTCTGTTTTCTTTGTGTTGTGTGCTTATTTTGATGGCTCTATGGTTTTGTTTGATGAGTTTTTTCCATAGAAAAGTTGGAATATAGTAGATATAATACAAAAACAAAATATGAATTGGTTTGATACAGTACTTATAGTAGTGATTTATTATTCTTATAATAACGGATCTCACGAAGGTTTTGTTGAGTTTTGTGTGATTGAAGTTTTCAAGTTTTGGGTTATCTTACGATGGATGAAGGAATAAAGGATAGAAGAGCCTAAGCTTGGGGATGCCCCGGCATCCCAAGCTATTATCCAAAAATTAGAAACCAACTAAGCTTGGGGATGCTCCCGAGTGGCATCCTGATAACCCACAAGTATAGGGGATCGCAACAGTTTTCGAGGGTAGAGTATTCAACCCAAATTTATTGATTCGACACAAGGGGAGCCAAAAAATATTCTCAAGTATTAGCAGCTGAGTTGTCAATTCAACCACACCTCATAACTTAATATCTGCAGCAAAGTGTTTAGTAGCAAAGTAATATGATAGTAGTGGTAATGATAGCAAAGGGTAACGGCAGCAAAAGTAATGTTTTTTGGTATTTTGTAGTGATGATAGCAATAGCAACGGAAAAGTAAATAAGCGAAGAACAATATATGGAAAGCTCGTAGGCAATGGATCAGTGATAGAGAATTATGCCGGATGCGGTTCATCATGTAACAGTCATAACCTAGGGTGACACAGAACTAGCTCCAATTCATCATTGTAATGTAGGCATGTATTCCGAATATAGTCATACGTGCTTATGGAAAAGAACTTGCATGACATCTTTTGTCCTACCCTCCCGTGGCAGCAGGGTCCTAGCGGAAACTAAGGGATATTAAGGCCTCCTTTTAATGAACTCCTCAAACTACGGTCATCACTGGTAAGTATCCCGATTATTGTCACTTCGGGGTTAACGGATCATAACACATAATAGGTGACTATAGACTTGCAAGATAGGAGCAAGAAATCTCATATATTGATGAAAACATAATAGGTTCAGATCTGAAATCATGGCACTCGGGCCCTAGTGACAAGCATTAAGCATAGCAAAGTCATAGCAACATCATTCTCAGAACATAGTGGATACTAGGGATCAAACCCTAACAAAACTAACTCGATTACATGATAAATCTCATCCAACCCATCACCGTCCAGCAAGCCTACGATGGAATTACTCATGCACGGCGGTGAGCATCATGAAATTGGTGATGGAGGAAGGTTGATGATGATGATGGCGACGGATTCCCCTCTCCGAAGCCTCAAACGGACTCTAGATCAGCCCTCCAGGGAGGTTTTAGGGCTTGGCGGCGGCTCTGTATCGTAAAACGCGATGAATCCTTCTCTTTGATTTTTTCTCCCCAAAAGCAAATATATAGAGTTGGAGTTGAGGTCGGAGGAGCTCCACGGGGCCCACGAGGTAGGGGGCATGCCCTAGGGAGGGGGGGCAGGCGCGCCCCAACCCTCGTGGCTAGGGTGTGGGCCCCTAGTCTTCATCTTTTGCAAGGATTTTTTATTATTTCCAAATAGACGTTCCGTGAAGTTTCAGGTCATTCCGAGAACTTTTGTTTCTGCACATAAATAACACCATGGCAATTCTGCTGAAACTAACGTCAGTCCGGGTTAGTTCCATTCAAATCATGCAAGTTAGACTCCAAAACAAGGGCAAAAGTGTTTGGAAAATTAGATACGACGGAGACATATCAACTCCCCCAAGCTTAAACCTTTGCTTGTCCTCAAGCAATTCAGTTGACAAACTGAAAGTGATAAAGAAAAACTTTTACAAACTCTATTTCCTCTTGTTGTTTGTAAATATGTAAAGCCAGCATTCAAGTTTTTAGCACAGATTATGAACTAACCATATTCACAATAACGCATAGGTCTCATGTTTACTCATATCAATGGCATAATCAACTAGAAAGCAATAATAATAAATCTCGGATGACAACACTTTCTCAAAACAATCATAATATGATATAACAAGATGGTATCTCGCTAGCCCTTTCTGAGACCGCAAAACATAAATGCAGAGCACCTTTAAAGATCAAGGACTGACTAGACATTGTAATTCATGGTAAAATAGATCCAGTCAAGTCATACTCAATGTAAACTAACAGTAATGAATGCAAATGACAGCGGTGCTCTCCAACTGGTGCTTTTTAATAAGAGGATGATGACTCAACATAAAAGTAAATAGATAGGCCCTTCGCAGAGGGAAGCAGGGATTTGTAGAGGTGCCAGAGCTCGGTTTTGAAATAGAGGTGAATAATATTTTGAGCAGTATACTTTCATTGTCAACATAACAACCAAGAGATGGCGATATCTTCCATGCTACACACATTATAGGCGGTTCCCAAACAGAATGGTAAAGTTTATACTCCCCCTCCACCAACAAGCATCAATCCATGGCTTGGTCGAAACAACGAGTGCCTCCAACTAACAAGAGTCCCAGGGGGAGTTTTGTTTGCAATTATTTTGATTTAGTTTGCTTAAAGCATGGGACTGAGCATCCCGGTGACCAACCATTTTCTCGTGAGTGAGGAGCGGAGTCCACTCCTCTTGAGAATAACCCGCCTAACATGGAAGATACGGACAACCTAGTTGATACATGAGCTATTCAAGCATACAAAACAGAATGTTTATTTGAAGGTTTTAGAGTTTGGCACATACAAATTTACTTGGAATGGCAGGTAGATACCATATATAGGTAGGTATGGTGGACTCATATGGAACAACTTTGGGGTTTATGGAGTTGGATGCACAAGCAGTATTCACGCTTAGTACAGGTGGAGGCTAGCAAAAGACTGGGAAGAGACCAGCTAGAGAGCGACAACAGTCATGAACATGCATTAAAGTTAATCAACACCGAATGCAAGCATGAGTAGGATATAATCCACCATGAACATAAATATCATGAAGGCTATGTTGATTTTGTTTCAACTACATGCGTGAACATGTGCCAAGTCAAGTCACTTAAATCATTCAGAGGAGGATACCACCCTATCATACCACATCACAACCATTTTAATAGCATGTTGGCACGCAAGGTAAACCATTATAAGCTCCTAGCTAATCAAGCATGGCACAAGAAACTATGATCTCTAGTTGTCATTGCAAACATGTTTATTCATAATAGGCTGAATCAGGAACGATGAACTAATCATATTTACAAAAACAAGAGAGGTCGAGTTCATACCAGCTTTTCTCATCTCAGTCAGTCCATCATATATCGTCATAATTGCCTTTCACTTGCACGACCGAACGATGTGAGTAATAATAACAGTGCACGTGCATTGGACTAAGCTGGAATCTGCAAGCATTCAATAAACAGGAGAAGACAAGGCAGTATGGGCTCTTTTGTCAGATCAACAATAATGCATATAAGAGCCACTTCAACAGTTTAGTTATGGTCTTCTCCTATCGACCCCCAAAGAAAAGAAAAGAAATAAAACTATTTACACGGGAAAACTCCCAACAAGCAAAAGAAGAACATGAATCTTTTTGGGTTTTCTTTTTAATTACTACTACAAGCATGGAAAGTAAACTAATTAAAAACTACAACTAATTTTTTTTGGTTTTTCTTAAGGTTTATTAAACACACAAGAAGAAAGCATAAAAAGGAAAATAAACTAGCATGGATGATACAATGAAAAACTATGAGCACCGACATCTAGCAATGAGTGTGTGAACATGAATGTAATGTCGGTGGGAAATACGTACTCCCCCAAGCTTAGGCTTTTGGCCTAAGTTGGTCTATGGCCACGGTTGTCCTGGCGGATATCCATAGTAATAGTTGGGGTCGTACTGCGAAGAAGAAGACTCTGACTGCCACTGGTTGGCAATCATTTTTGGATCACAATGGTAATTAGATTGTCGTGGAGGATCAACTTGTGGTTCCGACTCTGGATCTGTGGCTGATGTAGGGTTCCGGTAGGCGTGAATAGCCTCTAACGGAACAAGGTACTGGCCTGTAGATAAATCAAACAAGGAAGGAGCAGGCAGGGTAATAGTCTTAGGATGATGTTTATGAAAGAACAATTTGTATTTAAGCTCCCGTTCCCTATTCTTAACAATAAAATCGTGTGCCACCATACTCTTATAATCTAGATAAACAGTGGGCAGCAAATTTTCTTTCTTCTCATAATGCCTAATAGGTATGTTAAAATGTGCAGCTAGGCATGAAGCATAGATGCCTCCAAAGCTGGGGCCCTTTGTATAGTCCGGACTTAACCGTTTAGCAATAATACCGCCCATACTAACAGAGTTATCACAGAATAAACTATGGAACAAAATAACAATATCAGGAACACTAAGGTTTCCACAGTTTCCATGACCAATTAAGCAACGACTAGCAAATATTGCAAAGTAGCGTAAAACAGGAAAATGTATGCTAGTGATTCGTGCATCGGAAACCTTCCTCGTTTCCCCTACAGTGATGGTATCAATAAACCCATCCACATCACCGCGGTGTGGTTCCTCTATCGTGCCATAGAAAGGGATCAAACAAATCCGGCAGAAATCATAAAGTGACATCTCCTTATGCTCATCATATAAATAAAATTCCACCGTAGGTGGTGAGATCCTAGCATGGAAATGAAAGTGCTACATAAAGATATTGGTGAGTAAGAGATACTGTGCACGTTGGTCGTGGAGGAAGGCGGTAAGGCCCGCATTCTCAGCCAATTCATAATAATCATCATAAATCCCGGCTGCTCTCAAGAAATCATCGGAAGGCCATTCACACGGCCGAACCTCCGCGGTGCGAGGAAGATTATATTTGGGCCTCTCTGCTTTTCCATTTTGTTTTTCCTTCGAGCTTCGGCTTGATGAGCCCCTCAAAAATCTCTTCATTATTTTCTGAAAAATTCTGAAATTTTTAGTAACTTCAAACAAAAGTGAGCCAAGCTCAACAAAACTGATAGCAACAACTCCTACAAGTGCCTAGAGCCTATATCATGCATTAGAACTACTTGGGACCATATAAATTTGACATGCAAGCTCAAGAACAGGGTCACCTAAGCAGCAAAAATTTGCAATGAATAAAGCACTAGAACAAAAACTAATTGGACCAATGGAGGAGTCACATAGCAAGGAACAATCTCCCCCAAGCAGTTTTGCGAGAGGTGCTTTGAGCAAGGAGATCAAAAATCACAGCAAAATGAGCTAGAACTCGTGCTTGAGCTGGATATTCGTGTTTGTGGGAGGAAGAAGAAGTGTGTGGGTGCAGGAATAAGTGGAGTAGGGCCACCGTGGGCCCACGAGGCAGGGGGCGCCCAGGGGGCTAGGGCGCGCCGTCCACCCTCGTGGCCAGGTGGATGCCCCCCGTGTTGTGTTCTCAGTGCCAAATATTTCCAATATTTCAGAAAAAATCATATTTAAATTTCAGGGCATTTGGAGAACTTTTATTTTCAGGGTATTTTATATTGCACGGATAAATCAGATAACAGACGGAAAATACTAATTTTTAGTTTATTTAATATGAATAACAGAAAGTAAGAGGAGGGTACAGAAGGTTGTGCCTTCTAGTTTCATCCATCTCATGCTCATCAAAAGGAATCCACTAACAAGGTTGATCAAGTCTTGTTAATGAACTCATTCCGAATAACATGGAACCGGAGAAATTTCGAATAACACTATGTTACCTCAACGGGGATATGCACATCCCCAATAATAAGAATATCATATTTCTTCTTGACAGTAGGAAGAGGAAATTCAAAACCTCCAAATATAATCGATGGAAGTTTTCCAATAGAGTTGATACTATGAACTTGAGGTTGTTTCCTCGGAAAGTGTACCGTATGCTCATTACCATTAACATGAAAAGTGATATTGCCTTTAGTGCAATCAATAACAGCCCCTACAGTATTCAAAAAGGGTCTTCCAAGAATAATAGACATACTATCATCCTCGGGAATATCAAGAATAACAAAGTCCGTTAAAATAGTAATGTTTGCAACTACAACAGACACATCCTCACAAATACCGACAGGTATAGCAGTTGATTTATCAGCCATTTGCAAAGATATTTCGGTAGGTGTCAACTTATTCAAATCAAGTCTACGATATAAAGAGAGAGGCATAACACTAACACCGGCTCCAAGATCACATAAAGCAGTTTTAACATAGTTTCTTTTAATGGAGCATGGTATAGTGGGTACTCTAGGATCTCCTAATTTCTTAGGTATTCCACCTTTAAAGTATAATTAGCAAGCATGGTGGAAATTTTAGCTTCTGGTGTCTTTCTTTTGTTAGTATCAATATCTTTCATATACTTAGCATAAGGATTCATTCTAAGCATATTAGTTAATCGCATACGCAAAAAGATAGGTCTAGTCATTTCAGCAAAGCGCTCAAAATCCTCATCATCCTTTTTCTTGGATGGTTTGGGAGGAAAAGGCATGGGTTTCTGAACCCATGGTTCTCTTTCTTTACCATGTTTCCTAGCAACAAAGTCTTTCTTATCATAACGTTGATTCTTTGATTGTGGGTTATCAAGATCAACAACAGGTTCAATTTCTATATCATTATCATTACTAGGTTGAGCATCATCATGAACATTATCATTATCATTATCACTAGTTTTAGGTTTAGTACCAGATTGTGTTTCAGCATCAGAAATAGAAATATCATTTGGATTCTTAGGTGTATCAATAACAGGTTCACTAGAAGCATGCAAAGTCCTATCATTTTTCTTTTTCTTCCTTTTAGAAGGACTAGGTGCATCTATATTATTTCTCTGAGAATCTTGCTCAATTCTCTAATGGTGGCCTTCAGGATACAAAGGTTCCTGAGTCATTCTACCAGTTCTAGTAGCCACTCTAACAACATAATCATTATTATTACTATTCAATTCATTGAGCAAGTCATTTTGAGCTTTAAGTACTTGTTCTACTTGAGTGGTAACCATAGAAGCATGTTTACTAATAAGTTTGAGTTCACCTTTGACATTAGCCATATAATCACCCAAGTGTTCAAGCATATTTGAATTGTATTTCAATTGTCTACCAAAATAAGCATTGAAGTCTTCTTGCTTAACCATAAATTTATCAAACTCATCTAAGCATGGGCTAGCAAACTTAGTAAGAGGGATTTCAGCTTTATCATATCTATAGAGAGAATTTACCTTTACTACATGTGTCGGGTTATCAAGACCATGTACTTCTTCAATAGGTAATGGATTAAGATCATATGTTTCTTCAACAGGCGGTAAATTAAGACCGTGTATTTCTTCAATAGGAGGAAAATTCTTAACATCTCCAGCTTTAATACCTTTTTCTTTCATAGATTTCTTTGCCTCTTGCATATCTTCAGGACTGAGAAATAGAACACCTCTCTTCTTCGGAGTTGGTTTAGGAATAGGCTCAGGAAGTGTCTATTTTTTTCATTTGTCAACATATTATTCAATAGAATTTCAGCTTCATCTGGTGTTCTTTACCTGAAAACAGAACCAGCACAACTATCCAGGTAATCTCTGGAAGCATCGGTTAGTCCATTATAAAAGATATAAAGTATTTCATTTTTTCTTAAGAGGATGATCAGGCAAAGCATTAAGTAACTTGAGAAGCCTCCCCCAAGCTTGTGGGGGACTCTCTTCTTCAATTTGCACAAAATTATATATATCCCTTAAGGCAGCTTGTTTCTTATGAGCAGGGAAATATTTAGCAGAGAAGTAATAAATCATATCCTGGGGACTATGCACACAACCAGGATCAAGAGAATTAAACAATATCTTAGCATCACCCTTTAATGAGAACGGAAATATTTTAAGGATATAAAAGTAATGAGTTCTCTCATCATTAGTGAACAGGGTGGCTATATCATTTAATTTAGTAAGATGTGCCACAACAGTTTCAGATTCATAGCCATGAAAAGGATCAGATTCAACCAAAGTAATTATATCAGGATCAACAGAGAATTCATAATCCTTATCAGTAACATAGATAGGTGAAGTAGCAAAAGCAGGGTCAGGTTTCATTCTATCATTAAGAGATTGCTTCTTCCATTTAGCTAATAACCTCTTGAGTTCGTATCTATCTTTGCAAGCTAAAATAGCTAAAGCAGCTTCCTTTTCAAAAACATAACCCTCAGGAATAACAGGTGATTCATATTCATTAGAGGGAGAGTCTTCATCGTCACTTTCATCAATATTATCAGATTCAATATTTTCATTCTCTCTAACCCTAGCAAGTTGTTCATCAAGAAATTCACCAAGTGGCACAGTAGTATCAAGCATAGAAGTAGTTTCATCACAAGTATCATGCATAGCAGAAGTGGCATCATCAATAACATGCGACATATCAGAACGAATGGCAGAAGCAGGTTTAGGTGTCGCAAGCTTACCCAAAACAGAAGGTGAATCAAGTGCAGAGCTAGATGGCAGTTCCTTACCTCCCCTCGTAGTTGAGGGATAAATCTTGGTTTTTGGATCTCTCAAGTTCTTCATAATGATAAGCAGATATAAATCCCAAGTGACTCAAAGAATAGAGCTATGCTCCCTGACAATGGCGCAACAAAATAGTCTTGATAACCCACAAGTATAGGGGATCGAAACAATTTTCGAGGGTAGAGTATTCAACCCAAATTTATTGATTCGACACAAGGGGAGCCAAAGAATATTCTCAAGTATTAGCAGCTGAGTTGTTAATTCAACCACACCTGGAAACTTAATATCTGCATCAAAGTGTTTAGTAGCAAAGTAATATGATAGTAGTGGTAACGATAGCAAAGGGTAACGGTAGCAAAAGTAATGTTTTTGGTATTTTGTAGTGATGATAGCAATAGCAACGGAAAAGTAAGTAAGCGAAGAACAATATATGGAAAGCTCGTAGGCAATGGATCGGTGATAGAGAATTATGCCGGATGTGGTTCATCATGTAACAGTCATAACCTAGGGTGACACAGAACTAGCTCCAATTCATCAATGTAATGTAGGCATGTATTCCGAATATAGTCATACGTTCTTATGGAAAAGAACTTGCATGACATCTTTTGTCCTACCTTCCCGTGGCAGCGGGGTCCTAGTGGAAACTAAGGGATATTAAGGCCTCCTTTTAATAGAGTATCGAACCAAAGCATTAACACATAGTGAATACATGAACTCCTCAAACTATGGTCATCACCGGTAAGTATCCCGATTATTGTCACTTCGGGGTTAACGGATCATAACACATAATAGGTGACTATAGACTTGCAAGATAGGATCAAGAACTCTCATATATTGATGAAAACATAATAGGTTCAGATCTGAAATCATGGCACTCGGGCCCTAGTGACAAGCATTAAGCATAGCAAAGTCATAGCAACATCAATCTCAGAACATAGTGGATACTAGGGATCAAACCCTAACAAAACTAACTCGATTACATGATAAATCTTATCCAACCCATCACCGTCCAGCAAGCCTACGATGGAATTACTCATGCACGGCGGTGAGCATCATGAAATTGGTGATGGAGGAAGGTTGATGATGATGATGGCGACGGATTCCCCTCTCCGGAGCCTCGAACGGACTCTAGATCAGCCCTCCCGGGAGGTTTTAGGGCTTGGCGGCGGCTCCGTATCGTAAAACGCGATGAATCCTTCTCTTTGATTTTTTCTCCCCGAAAGCAAATATATAGAGTTGGAGTTGAGGTCGGAGGAGCTCCAGGGGGCCCACGAGGTAGGGGGCGCGCCCTGGGGGAGGGGGGGTGCAGGCGCGCCCCACCCTCGTGGCTAGGGTGTGGGACCCCTGGTCTTCATCTTTTGCGAGGATTTTTTATTATTTCCAAATAGGCGTTCCGTGAAGTTTCAGGTCATTCTGAGAACTTTTGTTTCTGCACATAAATAACACCATGGCAATTCTGCTGAAAACAGCGTCAGTCCGGGTTAGTTCCATTCAAATCAAGCAAGTTAGAGTCCAAAACAAGGGCAAAAGTGTTTGGAAAAGTAGATACGATGGAGACTTATCACATCCCCTCTTTCTTCTAACGACCATCGGTATTTTACTCGAAACTATATTTTTATTCGTCACATGATATGTGTTTTGCTTGGAGCGTCTTGTACGATATGAGTCTTTGCTTGTGTTATTTTGTGTCTTAAGTCATTAATCCTTGCTGGACACACCTACTTGAGAGAGCCAAAATTATGTCATGACTTGTTAGAATTGCTCTCTATGCTTCACTTAAATTTTTCATGAGCAATGGACTTGCTCTAGTGCTTCACTTATATCTTTTTTGAGCATGGTGTGCTTTAGTATTTTTTGAAGAAATGATGTCTTGCTTCACTTAGATTTACTTTAGAGTTAGTAAAATTTTCAAGAAATTCTCTCTTGCTTCACTTAAACAAATTTGAGAGAAAGAAATATTATCCTCATGATCTTCACTTATATTTGTTTGAGCTTATGAAAAGCAACACATGAAAATTAGTCCCAAAGTGATAGATATCCAAGAAGGATATAATAAAAAAATTCATGAAGATCATTGGACAAAATAAACTTGATTCTTAGTAATAGTCATTTTATATCATTTTTTGGTACTAACCTATTCACATAGTGCCAACTGCCAGTTGCTGTTTTTTCCATGTTTTTTACATCGCAGAAAATCAATATCAAACGGGGTCCAAATGCCACGAAAATTTATGGAGATTTTTTATGGGCTAGAAGGAAGGCAATGGGCCTTTGTTGCACCTGGGGGGTGCCCTGAGGGGGGCACAACCCACCAGGGTGCGCCAGGAGGCCCTGGCGCGCCCTGGTGGGTTGTGGCTACCCTGGCGCGCCCTGGTGGGTTGTGGCCACCTCGGGTGCCCCTTAGACCGCCTCTTTGCTATATAAATACCCAAATATTCCCAAAACCCTAGGGGAGTCGACGAAATATTCATGCAGCTGCCGCAGAGTCCAGAAACACCAGATCCAATCTAGACACCATCACGGAGGGGTTCACCACTTCCATTGGTGCCTCTCCAATGATGCGTGAGTAGTTCTTTGTAGACCTTCAGGTCCGTCGTTAGTAGCTAGATGGCTTCATCTCTCTCTCTTGATCCTCAATACAATGGTGTCTTGGAGATCCATATGATGTAACTCTTTTGTGGTGTGTTTGTTGGGATTGATGAACTTCGAGTTTATGATCAGATCTATGTTTTTATATCCATGAAAGTATTTGAGTTTCTTTGATCTCTTTTATGCGTGATCTCTTATAGCCTCATATGTCTTCTCCGATATTTGGGTTTTGTATGGCCAACTCGATCTATTTATCTTGCAATGGGAAGATTTGACCGGTAGTGGGTTCGATCTTACGGTGCTTGATCCCAGTTACAGAAAGGGAACAGACACGTATGTATTGTTGCTACTAAGGATAAAAAGACGAGATCTATATCTACCACCATATAGATAAACAGATCTTGTCTACATCATGTCATCGTTCTTATTGCATTACTCCGTTTTCCATGAACTTAATACACTAGATGCATGCTGGATAGAGGTCGATGTGTGGAGTAATAGTAGTAGATGCAGGCAGGAGTCGGTCTACTAATCTTGGACATGATGCATATGTAATGATCATTGCGTGGATATCATCATAATTATTTGAAGTTCTATCAATTACCCAACAGTAATTTGTTCACCCACCGTTTGCTATTTTTCTTGAGAGAAGCCACTAGTGAAACCTACGCCCCCCGTGTCTTATTTCTCATATATTTGCCTTTGTGATCTACTTTTTCCTTGCTTTTATTTTGAGATCTATTAAAGAAAAAATACAAAAATACTTTGCTGCACTTTATTTTATTTGCGATCTATTTATCCAATCTATTACAACCTTTTTACCGTCACACACCAATTTCTGGCGTCGTTGCCCGAAAGGGATTGACAACCCCTTTAACACGCCGGGTTGCGAGGTGTTGTTATTTGTGTGCAGGTGTTGGTTACGTTGTATTGCTTGGTTCTCCTACTGATTCGATACCTTGGTTTCATAACTGAGGGAAATACTCTACCTTCGCTTTGCTACATCATCCCTCCCTCTCCGGGGAAATACCGATGTAGTTCTAGCTGCCATCATCTCTACACCAATAAGTGAGGAAGCTAATGATGATAATCATGAAACTTCAGATCAAGTTACTACAGAACCTTGTAGGTCAACCAGAGTATGATCCGCACTAGAGTGGTACGGTAATCCTGTTCTGGAGGTCGTGTTACTTGACCATGACGAACCTATGAACTATGAGGAAGCGATGATGAGCCCAGATTCCGCGAAATGACTTGAGGCCATGAAATCTGAGATGGAATCTATGTATGAGAACATAGTGTGGACTTTGGTTGACTTGCCCGATGATCGGCAAGCAATTGAGAATAAATGGATCTTCAAGAAGAAGACTGACGCTGACGGTATTGTTACTGTCTACAAAGCTCGACTTGTTGCAAAAGGCTTTCGACAAGTTCAAGGAGTTGACTATGATGAGACCTTCTCACCTGTAGCGATGCTTAAGTCTCTCCGAATCATGTTAGCAATTGCCGTATTTTCTGATTATGAAATTTCGGAAATGGATGTCAAAACTGCATTCCTTAATGGATATCTTAAAGAAGAGTTGTATATGATGCAACCAGAAGGTTTTGTCGATCCTAAAGGTGCTAACAAAGTGTGCAAGCTCCAGCGATCCATTTATGGACTAGTGCAAGCCTCTCGGAGTTGGAATATATGCTTTGATAGTGTGATCAAAGCATATGGTTTTATACAGACTTTTGGAGAAGCCTGTATTTACAAGAAAGTGAGTGGGAGCTCTGTTTCATTTCTAATATTATATGTGGATGACATATTGTTGATTGGAAATAATACAGAATTTCTGGATAGCATAACAGGATACTTGAATAAGAATTTTTCAATGAAAGACCTCGGTGAAGCTGCTTATATATTGGGCATCAAGATCTATAGAGATAGATCAAGACGCTTAATTGGACTTTCACAAAGCACATACCTTGATAAAGTTTTGAAGAAGTTCAAAATGGATCTGTCAAAGAAAGGGTTCTTGCCTGTGTTACAAGGTGTGAAGTTGAGTCAGACTCAATGCACGACCACTGCAAAAGATAGAGGGAAAATGAAAGTCATTCCCTATGCCTCAGCCATAGGTTCTATCATGTATGCAATTCTGTGTACTAGACCTGATGTGTGCCTTGCTATAAGTTTAGCGGGGAGGTACCAAAGTAATCCATGAGTGGATCACTGGACAGCGGTCAAGAACATCCTGAAATACCTGAAAAGGATTAAGGATATGTTTCTCATTTACGGAGGTGACAGAGAGCTTGTCGTAAATGGTTACATCGATGCAAGCTTTGACATTGATCCGGATGACTCTAAGTCACAAACCGGATACGTATTTATATTGAATGGTGGAGCTGTAAGTTGGTGCAGTTCCAAGCAGAGCATCATGGCGGGATCTACATGTGAAGCGGAGTACATAGGTGCTTCGGAAACAACAAATGAAGGAGTCTGGATGAAGGAGTTCATATCCGATCTAGGTGTAATACCTAGTGCATCGGGTTCGATGAAAATCTTTTGCGACAATACTAGATCAATTGCCTTGGCGAAGGAATCTAGATTTCACAAGAGAACCAAACACATCAAGTGACGCTTCAATTCCATCCGTGATCAAGTCAAGGAGGGAGACATAGATATTTGCAAGATACATACGGTTCTGAATGTTGCAGACCCATTGACTAAGCATCTCTCACGAGCAAAACATGATCAACACCAAGACTCCATGGGTGTTAGAATCATTACTATGTAATATAGATTATTGACTCTAGTGGAAGTGGGAGACTAAAGTAAAGATGCCCTAGAGGCAATAACAAAGTTGTTATTTATATTTCCTTATATCATGACAAATGTTTATTATTCATGCTAGAATTGTATTAACCGGAAACTTAGTACATGTGTGAATACATAGACAACCAGAGTGTCCCTAGTATGCCTCTACTTGACTAGCTCGTTAATCAAAGATGGTTAAGTTTCCTGACCATAGACATGTGTTGTCATTTGATGAACGGGATCACATCATTAGAGAATGATGTGATGGACAAGACCCATCCGTTAGCTTAGCATTATGATCGTCTAGTTTTATTGCTATTGCTTTCTTCATGACTTATATATATTCCTCTGACTATGAGATTATGCAACTCCCGAATACTGGAGGAACACCTTGTGTGCTATCAAACATCACAACGTAACTGGGTGATTATAAAGATGCTCTACAGGTGTCTCCGAAGGTGTTTGTTGAGTTGGCATAGATCGAGATTAGGATTTGTCACTACGTCGGCGGGCCACCACGGCTCCCATGGCGGGCCACCACGTCGTTCTCTGTCTCCCGCCGCCAACGCTACCACCGCCCCGGTGGGGAACTAGCAGCAAGCGTCTTTGCTGCATCCCTCGGTGCGGCTGGACGGCCGCACCGCCACTCCATCGCTGGCCCCAGCCGGCTCTTCGTCTCATGCACACCGCGCTCCCATGGAGGCGCGGGCCGCACTCATCGCCGCAAATGAGCTCCTGCACTACCGCCCAGTCGATGACCTCTACGAGGAGTGGCTTGACCACGTCGCCGAGCTCGTCCGTGCCGCAGGGGGCTCCCTGGCGCCGTCCCTCTCTCGGCCTCACCCTCAGCCAGCCACAGATGATGAGGCCCAAGGCGCGCCTCCACCACCCTAGCCCAAAGACGGCGCCTTGGCACAAAGGCGTGCGGCCCCGCGGTGCGACGCGCCACGACCGGTGCCTGCATGCGAAGAGAGAACTTGCCAAGAAATCCCAAGGCCGCGTGAAGCTGCACCCGCACTTCCCACGTCGCCTCGTCAAGACCATGCGCCGCTTGTGGTGGCGCCATGCAGACATCGACAAGACCAAGCTCCACCTCCAAAGCGGGCCACAGTAACCACGGCCGGCTGCCGCGCCGTCAGCCCCGAGCTGCGCAGCGTCGCCTGGCTAGGCAAGTTCAAGCCGGATCTGCCTCCTCGCTACGACAGCACCGCCGACCCCGCAGAGTTCCTGCAGCTCTATGAGCTGAGCATCGAAGCAGCCAACGGCGAAGAGAAAGTCATGGCGAACTGGTTCTCCATGGCTCTCAAGGATGGGGCCCGCACTGGCTCCTGAACCTGCAGCACGACTCGATCTCCTCCTGGGACGAGATGCGCGACCGCTTCATCGCCAACTTCCAGGGCACTCACGACCGCCCGCTGGCCGCGAACGACCTGCGCCGCATCAAGAAACAACCAGGGGAGACCCTCCAGAAGTACATCCAGCGCTTCAACAGCACCCGCCTCAAGATCCCCAAGGTCACGGATGAGGCCATCATCTCCGCATTCTCTGATGGCATCCGTGACGTCAAGATGAAGGAAGAGCTCGCTATCCATGAGGAGCTCTGCACGTCTCAGGAGCTGTTCAACCTGGCGACCAAGTGCGCGAGAGCTGAGGAGGGGCGCCTTTCCCTCCTTGAGCTGCCAGCCGCAGGCACAGAGGAGAAGAAAGCCAAGGCCAAGGACGTGAAGCGTAAGGAAGCGGTAGTGCTAGCTCCGGAGCCCGACACCAAATGGGGCAGAGATCAGCCCGAGTCATCCAAGAACATCTGACCGTTCTGCGCGTTCCACAACCTGAACACCCACAACATCAGTGACTGCCAAGAGCTCCGAGCCCTATGCGAGGGATGCTACGGTCGACGCCCCGAGCACAGCGACCGGGGTTACGGCCGTGGAGGAGGACGAGGATGCGGACGCTGGGACGACCGTGGCCCGCGCCAGGAATGGCGCGACGGGCCTCATGAGGACCGCTGGTAGGACCATCCTCGCGAGGGGCCCTGGAGGGACCAGCCTCGTGAGGATCGCCCCCAAGGCAACGCCGGTCTTCCTCCACTGACACTAAGAAGGAACAACAACCATCATCAGGACGAGGGGGCTGGGGGCTTCCAGGAGCCGCATGCAATCGCCTGCATCTTGGGCGGCACCCAGGCCCCAGCCTCTCAGCGCATCTTCAAACGGTTCGCTCGCGAGGTGAATGCGGCGCTCCCCAAGCTTGAGGCCGCGCGCCCGCTCAAGTGGTCCCAGTGTGCCATCATTTTCGACTCGGCGGATCAGCTCAAGTGTGCGGCCACCACCGGCGTCCTCCCGACGTTGTGTTCCCCAGTCATCAGCAATGTGCAGGTTACCAAGACTCTCATCGACGGTGGTGCAGGGCTCAACGTCCTGTCCGTCGACACCTTCGACAACCTCCAAGTGTCATATGAGCAGCTCCAGCCTACCAAACCTTTCTCAAGAGGGACTGACGACTCCACCACACCGATAGGGCAGGTCTGCCTGCCTGTCACCATCGGCACACGTGACAACTATTGCACCGAGCTCATCGACTTCGATGTCACGCACATCCGCCTGCCGTACAATGCCATCCTCGGGTATCTGGCCCTGGCAAAGTTCATGGCGGTCACCCACCACGGCTACAACGTCCTCAAGATGCCTGGAAGTGGCGGGGTCATCACGGTCCCATGTGAAGAAAGGGATGCGGTGTGCTCCCTCAAGCGCGCCTTCCAAGCTGCAGCAATCGACGACCCCAACAGCAGAAGTGAGGGCCCTCCAGAGGCCATCCCCAAGAAGAAGCAACTGCGCCGTGCAGGACCTCAGGAGGATGGCGTCGCGGCAGGAGCCTCGTTAGGGTCAGCGTCCGTCCCAGGGGCGCCTCCCTCCATCGCCACGAGGGAGGTGCTTGGGGGCCACTTGGAGGCGTGCCACGCGACACGTTTTCCTCAGGAAGACGCAGGGCAAGGGGTGCCCACCGCTCAGGAGTTCATCGCCAAGACCACACGGGAACTGCAAGACGCAAGAGCCATGCGCAGCGACAGCCGCTCACAGGGCGCAGCTCCGGAGTGCTTCTGGCCTTCACGTGTGGGCTGTTGCGAGGGCCCGTCACACAGCTACGTTCGCATGCCCCTCGGCTTGCCGAGCGTGGCGTCGGCCTATCAGCGCGCCGCGCGGCGTGACCTGGCGGCTCAAGAGGCCAGGCACCGCGTCGTCCTGGAGGGAATGGAGACGGTCTTGGGGAAGCCTCCTGAGCCCCCAGAGCCTCCTGAGGCTCAGGACTCCGGTGGCTCATGAGGACTCCTTTCTCCGACACACGCCTTCAGCTGCACCAACTCTGCTTCATCTACAGAACCAGGTGACATCTTCCAAGCTTGTTAAGCTAGGAGCGCCCCTTGGGCTGCATTATTCCCAGGCCATGTGGGTCCGTCCCTACGGCATGTATCCCATTTGCTTATGTCTTTAGCTTACCTTGCTGGGGCGCCCCTCAGGCTGCATCATCCCCAAGACGCTCGGGCCGGACCCAGTGGCATCTATCTTCCTGCATTTACCCAAGCTGATTTGCCTTCCCTGCTTAACCTGCCCCGCGGTTATCACATGCACGATCATCGCCTCCCACGGGGCCTCCTCACAGGCACGGCGCTGGTGCATGGGTCCGTCCCTGCCACGTCGACAAATCTGAGCGGTCGAGCTCTGGCTCACGGAACGCCCCGCGCACGTCACCTCACCAGGCCCTCAGTGCCTTCACTTCATCTGGACCAACCAGCGGTAGGCTGACGGCTGTAACGGCAAACCATGGTCTTCTTGTGCCTGTTCACAGGGACCCCACGGGGAGGATAGCAGGCGGCACCGCGAGTCTCTTTTTCTCTCGTGCAATTCCCTTGCATGATAAAAGGGGGGCTCCTGAGCATCGCGACCCAGGAGCTCTTACTGGCTCTCCAGCCCTCACCCCTGGCCTTGACCACGACATCACGACCTGGCATACCAGTGGCGGCTGAGCTCACTCGAGGGCCGGGACCTGAGGACGCAGAGCACTAAGGAAAGCATGGAAGGAGGGAAACTTGTATGGGTCGACCTGGCTATGGCGCACAAGTTGGCGCGCAGCCCCAGTGCGACGTCAGGAATCGCCACGAAGTTCACAAGATAAGTCTCGCCCTTGGATTGGCTAAATGTCTGGGCCTTAGGGATACTCACGCCTTGCTGCAATCCCGTTGCGGCCATGTCAACTCCCTTTCTTCCCTTACTATTGCCGCTTGAGCGCTAAGGGGGGCCTCTTGAGCATCGTGCCTCAGGGGCTCTTACTGGACCTCGGGCCGCACACCTCCTGGCCTTGACCACGGCACGCGATCTGGCATACCAGCGACGGCTGTAGCCTGCTTGGGGACCGGGACCTGTCGGCATAGAGCAACAGGCTATCACAAGGAAAGAAAGGGGGGACAGAGCCTTAATGGGACACGCGTTCATCAAATCTCCATAACAGGGAAGATAAGCACAAAAGACATTACAGACCCTTACATGCCCCCACGGGGCGCTTCATGATTCTTCGCAAGAAACAAAAGCTAAAGCTAAGGAGGACCCTACCTACACCCCTCCCGTGGCAGACGCCATCATCAACAGTGGGCCATGGGAGGCCGGCGCCGACCCCATCCAGATCAGCGGCGGCGATGGCGGGACGTGGCAGCACTGCTCCGAGCGCGGCGAGAGCTCGGGGGCACGTAGCTGTCATCGCTCGTCTTCGGAGTCTCGTAGAGCTCAGGAGAGCTGCTGGACTCCAAAGGGCTGCTGTTGCTGGAGTGGTCGCGAGCGGAGCGCGCATCAGCCTCGCGCTCCTCTCCGGAGTAGCACTCCAGGCGGCGGCCCTCAGCATCGAAGACCTTGAAGAAGATCATGGAGACACCATCGTATTCAAGATGGATCGCGAGGGCGCCCCTCGCGCGGCAGACCCGCGCGATCTCGCCCCTGCCGCGAGTCATGAAGATCTTGCCGGTGGGGACCGCTTCGATCTCCGCTCCCGTCGCCGGAGCGCTGCAGTCGGCGTGCTGCAACCAGAGCTCGAGAGTCCCCCTCGATGGCATCATGTCGGAGAAGAACCGCGGGAAGCGAATCCAAGAGCTTGGGGGCATCAGCGCCCACAGCACCAGCTCGCGCGAGGAGTCCGCAGCGTGGATCCCTAGGGCGATGACGCGCATCGCCGTGGCACGGTGCTGGCGGCGCTGCTCGTCGCTCCGCCTTCCCGAGTCCTCGTCTTGGGCATACATGGGTAGCGGATACCCCGGGGGAGGCCCTCGCACCAAGGCCTCGTCACCACCTGCATCACCGCTTCTTCACGGTGATGGATCGACCTCTTCTTCGGTGGAAGTTACTCCGGGACATCTCGGGGGCCTCCCCCTTTTCTTCAGCGGAGAACCTTCTGATGGGCGCCATTGGTGCTAGCAACGAAGTGAGGGAAAAGAAGCTAGCAGTGGAGCGAGGAGGAAGAAGCAAGCGAGCAAGGAAGAGATGGGCAATAGGGGCTCCGCCCCCTCCCCATTTATAGCAAGAGAAGGCCAACCGGCACCTCCCACGATCGCAGGTAATGATGGTTTTCCTTGCATGTCGCAGGGACTCGTCAAGTCGTGCAGTTGCCAAGGCAGCATGGGGAAGTGGAGACGCCCACGTCCAATCAGCCGCCACACGTCAACCGAGGCCGCAGGCTTTTGGGGCCCGTGGTGCTCCGTACTTGACCCTTGGCTTCACCGTGAAGCCAAGCCCGAGCGCACCTTGGGCCCGGGGGCTACTGTCGGCGTCTTGGGAACGGGGGTCCCCAGGCTTGCCTGCCTGCGGCTCGCGGCGTGGCTAAGCTAGCAGGCCGTACGGCCCACCTTCATCAACAAGGCATCCAAGACCCTCGCGAGGGGCCAAGCCTCGCGAGGCAGACGACACAAAGCCTCCTCTCGAGTGGCCCAGTCAGGCAGGCTCACGAGGAGCGGAGATATCAAGGCGAGGTGAACCTCACGAGGCTCTCGTGACGTGAGCCATGACGATCGACACTAGGCGGGCGCCAACGCGCACAACGTCCTTAATTCCTCTTTGGTGCTAAGGAAACCAGCGCAGGCGAGGAGTACCGAGGCATCAGGCAAAGGTTGCCATTTTGGTGCAATGAGACCAAGACCAAAAGGACGGCAAGACGGAGGTCATCGTGGAGCCCAAGACGGCGTTACCACCAGAGCCTTTGGCAGGCGAAGACCACTTTTGTCGGGATAGCTTGTACTAGCTTTCCTCCTTCAAATTTGCCCACGATTGTTGGCTCCCTTCCCGCTCAAGATTTGGGAAGAGGACCAGGGCCTCTATAAGTAGGACTAGCCACCACCATAGGCAGAGGGAGGGAGATCTGAGATCACTCTCACCCACACCAGTTAGCCAAGCACAAGAACACCTCAACCTCAGGAGCCTGTTCTTCCCATTGTATTATTCATCATCAGCCCAAGAGGCAATCTACCACCACCACACTGGAGTAGGGTATTACACCCCAACGGTGGCCCGAACCAGTATAAATCTTGTGTCTTTCTGTCTTGCGAGTTCGTCGAGTTCGTCTGTGAGATCTTAGCGAGTTAGGGCGTAGAATAGTGGGAGGAAAAGACTTCACGCGCACCCCAGTGTTCGAACCTTAAGGGTTTGCCAGAACCCCACATCCGACACCGGTAATGAGATTGAACTAGGTATGATGATACCGACGATCGAATCTCGGGCAAGTAACATACCGATGACAAAGGGAATAACGTATGTTGTTATGCGGTTTGACCGATAAAGATCTTTGTAGAATATGTAGGAGCCAATATGAGCATCCAGGTTCCGCTATTGGTTATTGACCAGAGATGTGTCTCGGTCATGTCTACATAGTTCTCGAACCCGTAGGGTCCGCATGCTTAACATTCGATGACGATTTGTATTATGAGTTATGTGTTTTTGATGACCGAATTTTGTTCGGATTTCCGGATGAGATCACAGACATGACAGGGAGTCTAGAAATGGTCAAGAGGTAAAGATTGATATATTGGAAGGTTATATACAGACATCGGAATGGTTCCGAAGAAGATCGGGGATTTTTCGGAGTACCGGGAGGTTACAGGAACTCCCCGAGAAAGTTATCGGGCCTAATGGGCCATAGTGGAAGAGAGGAGGTAGGCCATAGGAGGTGGGGCGTGCCCCCCTTGCCCCAATCCAAATTGGACAAGGGGAGGGGCGTGGCCCCCCTCTTTCCTTCTCCTTCTCCCTCCTTTCCCATTTCCCCCTCTCCGTTGGAAGGAAGGGGGGAATCCTACTAGGTTTGGAGTCCTAGTAGGACTCCCCCCTTTGGCGCGCCTCCCCCTTGGCCGGCCTCCTCCTCCCCCTCCTTTATGTACATGGGCAGAGGGCACCCCAAAGGCAGAACATCAATTGTCTTAGCTGTGTGCGGTGCCCCCCTCCACAGTTTACCACCTCGGTCATATTGTCGTAGTGCTTAGGCGAAGCCCTGTGTGGATCACATCATCAACACTGTCACCACACCGTCATGCTAACAAAACTCTCCCTCGATTCTCTACTAGATCAAGAGCTCAAGGGACGTCATCGTGCTGAACGTGTGCTAAACACGGAGGTGTTGTACGTTCGGTACTTGGATCAGTTGGATCATGAAGACGTTCGACTACATCAACCGCGTTAATAAACGCTTCCCCTTTTGGTCTACAAGGGTACGTGGGTACACTCTCTTGTCTCGTTGCTATGCATCTCCTAGATAGATCTTGCATGATCGTAGGAATTTTTTTTGAATTACTACATTCCCCAAGAATTACTCCACCAATCGACCGCTATCCAGGATGCATCTATGGTATTAAGTTCATGAAAAATGGAGTAACGCCTTAAGCAAGATGACATGGTGTAGACAAAATAAACCCAATCAATATGAATAAACCCCGTCGTTTTACCCTTAATGGCAATAATAAAAATCCGTGTATTGTCCCCTTCTATCACTGGGATATAGAGCACGCAAGATTGAACCCATCACAAAGCACCTCTCCCACTGAAGATAAACCAATCTAGTTGGCCAAATCAAATGGATAGATTGGAGAGAAATACAAAGCTATAACAATCATGCATAATAAAAGTTCAAAAAAAGACTCAATTACTTCTCATGAATATTCAGATCATAAACCCACAATTCATCGGATCCCAACAAACACACCGCAAAAGAAGATTACATTGGGTAAAACTCCAAGAACACCCAAGAGAACATGGTATTGAAGATCAAAGAGAGAGAAGAAACCATCTAGCTACTAGCTATGGACCTATAGGTCTATGGTGAACTACTAACGCATCATTGGAAGACATCAAGGATGATGTAGAATCCCTCCGTGATTGATACCCCTTCTGGCAGAGTACCAAAAAAGGCCTCCAGATGGGATCACGGAAGAACAGAAGCTTGTGGCGGCGTGCTACTTGTGTGTTGCGTTGGGATTTCCTCGAAGAGGAGAGGAGATGCAGTAAAGTAGATATAAGTATTTTCCTTATTTAAGAATCAAGGTTATCTATCTAGTAGGAGAATCACACAAAGCCTCGTGAATAGGACCTGCACACACAAAAGCAAATACTTGCACGAAATGCAAACAAGAGGGTTTTCAGTCCCCTTGGCAGTTACTTGCAAGGATTAAATCTCGTAGTAGTAGATAGATAAATTGTAAAGATAAAATAAAGTAAAATAGAAAATTGTAGCAAGGTATTTTTTGTGTTTTTATATATGATAAAATTATACCTAGCGGCCATAGTTTTCACTAAAGGCTTCTCTCTCGAGCACATGAGCAAATACTTGCATGAAATGCAAACAAGAGGGTTGTCATTCCCCGTGGCGGTTACTTGTAAGGATTAAATCTCGTAGTGGTAGATAGATAAATTATAAACATAAAATAAAATAAAATAGAAAATTGTAGCAAGGTATTTTTTTGTTTTTATATATGATAAAAGTAGACCCGGGGGCCATAGTTTTCACTAGAGGCTTCTCTCTCGAACACATAACACACGGAGAGTGAACAAATTACTGTTGGGAAATTGATAGAAAAGTGCATAGTTATGATGATATTCAAGGCAATGATCATGTAGATAAGCATCACATCCAAGACAAGTAGACCGACTCCTGCCTGCATCTACTACTATTACTCCACTCATCGACCGCTTTCCTGCATGCATCTAGGGTATTAAGTATAAAACAGAGTAACGCCTTAAGCAAGATGACATGATGTAGACAAAGTAAAACCAATCAATATGAATAAACCTCATCATTTTACCCTTAGTGGAAATAAGACAAATACATGTTTTATCCCTTTCTGTCACTGGGATATAGAGCACCGCAAGATTTAACCCATCACCAAGCACCTCTCCCACTAAAAATAAATCAATCTAGTTGGCCAAACCAAACGGTTAAATCAAAGAGAAATACAAAGCTATAACAATCATACATAATAAAGTTCAGAAAAGACTCCATTAATATTCATAAATATTCTGATCATAAACCCATAATTCGTCGGATCCCAATAAACACATGCAAAAGAAGATTACATCGGATAGAACTCCAAGAACATTGAGGAGAATATTGTATTGAAGATCAAAGAGAGAACAAGCCATCTAGATACTACCTATGGGCCCATAGGTCTATGGTGAACTACTCACACATCATTGGAAGGCAACAAGGATGATGTAGAAGCCCTCCGTGATCGGTTCCCCCTCCGACAAAGTACCGAAAAAGGCCTCCAAATGGGATCCATTTATTCTCAATGGCTTGCCGATCATCGGGCAAGTCCACCAAATTCCATACTTTGTTCTCATACATGGATCCTATCTCGGATTTCATGGCTTCCAGCCATTTTTTGTAATCCGGGCCCACCATCGCTTCTTCATAGCTCATAGGTTCATCATTGTCCAACAACATGACCTTTAAGACAGGGTTACAACTCAAAAGTTGTACACACCCTTATCGACCTATGAGGTTTGATAGTAACTTGATCTGAAGCTCCATGATCATCATCATTAGCTTTCTCTTAAATTGAGGTTGGTGCCACAGAAACATCTTTCTGTGCCGCGCTACTCTCTGGTTTAAGTAAAGGTTCAACAACCTCATGAAGGTATACCCAATCGTCTTATTTGGGTACACCTCCCACTCAATTCTTTCGAGAGAAACTCTTTCTCGAGAAAGGACCTATTCCTAGAGACAAACACTTTACCTACAGATCTGAGATAGAAGGTATACCCAATCGTCTTATTTGGGTATTCTATGAAGACACAATTTTCCGCTTTGGGTTTGAGCTTTTCTGGCCGAAGCCTATCGACATAAGCATCGTAGCCCCAAACCTTAAGAAACAACAACTTAGGTTTCTTGCCAAACCATATTTCATACGGTGTCGTACTTAGATGGTGCCCTATTTAAAGTGAATGTAATTGTCTCTAATGCATAACCCCAAAATGATAGCGGTAGATCGGTAAGAGACATCATAGATCACACCATATCGAATAGGGTGCGATTACAATGTTTGGACACACCATTACGCTATGGTGTTCCAAGTGGCATCAACTGTGAAACGATTCCACTTTGTCTTTAGTGATTGCCAAACTCATAACTCAGATACTCTCCCTTGATCAGATCGCAGGAAGTTGATCTTCTTGTTAGGATGATTCTCAACTTCACTCGGAAATTGCTTTGAACTTTTCAAACTTTTCAGACTTATGATTTATTAAGTAAATATACGCATATCTACTCAATTCATCGGTGAAGGTGAAAAAAATAATGATATCCACCGCGTGCGTCAACACTCATCGGACCGCACACATTGTGTGATTTCCAACAAGTGTGTGATTTCCACCGCATGTGTGATTTCCAACAAGTCACTTGCCCGTTCCATTGTTCTGGAAAACGGGGTTTTAGTCATATTACCTATGAGGCATGGTTCGCATGTGTCAGGTGATTCAAAATCAAGTGACTCCAAAAGTCCATTAGCATGGAGGTTCTTCATGCGCTTTACACCAATATGACCTAAGCGGCAGTGCCACAAGAAAGTGGTACTATCATTATCAACTCTACATCTTTTGGCATCAATGTTATGAACTTGTGTATCACTACAATCGAGATTCAATAAACCATTCACATTGGGTGCATGACTATAGAAGGTATTATTCATGTAAACAGAACTACCATTATTCTTTTCTTTAAATGAATAACCGTATTGCAATAAACATGATATAATCATGTTCATGCTCAATGCAGACACCAATGCAAACAACATTTATCTGGGTTCAACACTAATCCTGAAGGTAGACGGATCATGTGATGGTGATCATATCATCCTTGGAAACACTTCCAACACACATCGTCACCTCGCCCTTAGCTAGTCTCCGTTTATTCCGTAGCTTTTGTTTCGAGTTACCAATATTAGCAACTGAACCGGTATCTAATACCCATGTGCTACTAGGAATACTAATAAGGTACACATCAATAACATATATACTTTTGTTGAAGTTGCCAGCCTTCTTATCTACCAAGTATTTGAGGCAGTTCCGCTACCAGTGACCGTTCCCCTAATAGAAGCAGTTCGTCTTGGGTTTGGGTTCTTGGGTTTCTTCACTAGAGCGGCAACTGGCTTGCCATTCTTGAAATTTCCCTTCTTGCCCTCGCCCTTCTTGAAACTAGTGGTCTTGTTAACCATCAACACTTGATGCTCCTCCTTGATTTCTACCTTCACGGCTGTCGGTGTCAAAACCGGCGGATCTCAGGTAGGGGGTCCCGAAATGTGCGTCTAGGCCGGATGGTAATAGGAGGCAGGGGACACAATGTTTTACCTAGGTTCGGGCCCTCTTGATGGAGGTAAAACCCTACGTCCTGCTTGATTAATATTGATGATATGGGTAGTACAAGAGTAGATCTACCACGAGATCAGAGAGGCTAAACCCTAGAAGCTAGCCTATGGTATGATTGTATGTTATGGTTGTTATCCTACGGACTAAAACCCTTCGGTTTATATAGACACCGGAGAGGGTTAGGGTTACACAAGGTCGGTTACAAAGGAGGAGTTATCCATATCCGTATCGCCTAGCTTGCCTTCCATGCCAAGTAGAGTCCCATCCGGACACGAGACGAAGTCTTCAATCTTGTACCTTCATAGTCTAACAGTCCGGCCAATGGAGATAGTCCGGCTGTCCGGAGACCCCATAATCCAGGACTCCCTCAGTAGCCCCTGAATCAGGCTTCAATGACGATGAGTCCGGCGCGCAGTATTGTCTTCGGCATTGCAAGGCGGGTTCCTTCTTCGTATACATCACAAAAGAACTTGAAAACGAGGATAGTGTCCGACCCTGCAAAATAAGTTCCACATACCACCGTAGAGAGAATAATATTTTTGCAATTCTAATTTGCTGACTTATCTTGACTGTATGACGTTATGTCATGGCCCGGTGATTATTGGAACCGTTTCCTTTAACCAGCCACGCACATAACGCGAGGCAGTTTTTCGACATGTCTTGTCAAAGCAGAGATCGTGTCCCCTTATTACGGGATTCTCATCAATACGGGAGTGGGTAACCCAACCGCGCCATCGATTGTGGCGCTTGGGGATGAGCGAGTTTTACCAGGAAAGTGGGGACGCCTAGTTTCGTCCGCCCATATAAAGGGATAAGGACTCACCTTCCTATCCACGCCTTCTTCCTCCTTTGCTCATCCATTTTCGCACACTCGAGATCTAGTGCCCAAGTCCGCACTTCCCACCTCAACCTTCTCCAACCATGTCTGGAGCGGGAGGCAGGTGGATGGTCTCCTCCGTCACGGATGGAGACATCAAGAAACTGAGGAGAGCTGGATACCGGCCCGACGACATCGCGCACCGGCTCCCAGATGAGGGGCAGCTCATCCCCACCCCCAGGCCCCATGAGAGGGTAGTATTCCTCACCCATTTCCTCCGCAGACTGGAATTCCCTCTCCATCCATTCGTCCGGGGGCTCATGTTCTATTACGGCCTGGATTTCCATGATCTGGCCCCGAACTTCATCCTCAACATCTCGGCGTTTATCGTCATGTGCGAGGCCTTCCTCCGCATCAAGCCCCACTTCGGCTTATGGTTGAAGACCTTCAATGTCAAGCCGAAGGTGGTGGGCGGCTGCTAGGCGGAGTGCGGAGGCGCCATGGTGGGCAAGATGCCCAACGTAACTTGGCTCGAGGGCTCCTTTGTGGAAACCATAAAGGGGTGGCAATCGGGGTGGTTCTACATCACCGAGCCGCGCGAACCTATATGGGCAGCGGCCCCCGAGTTCCGATCTGGCATCCCCACGTGGCTCACCTCCTGGAAAGAGAAGGGCCTGTCCTGGGGTAGTTCGGAAGAGCTGACCGGACTCCAAACATGTATTCAAAACATGGTGAACAAGAAGCTCAAACTTGTCAATGTGGTCCAGGTCATGCTCCTCCGCCGGATTCTCCCATGCCAACAACGGGAGTTCAACTTGTGGGAGTTCGACCCAGCGCGGCACTGAACTCTGAACAGGCTCTTCGACACAACTCACGAAGATGCCTGGAGGGTGCTGTTCAAAAGCATCGAGGTCCCCCCTCCCATTACTGAGGATCATGGATTCAGCGCGAAGCGCCAAGCCAAAGCGGTAAGCTGCTTTACCTCTCGCAGGATACTTATTTTTTATAGGTTGACTCCATGTGGGATCTAAACTCCCGTACCTTTGACAGGACTGGCAGGAGACGGCCGGACAGATCGACTGTCCGGCTCCTTTGCCCGAAGGCCCAGCAGACGCTCTTCTAGCGAAGATGCTGACTTCGGCTCCTTATACGGTGCCGGAGAAGACCAAGAAGGCCAAGGGAACCCGAAAGAGTTCCCGACGCCAGGCGTCGTCAGACTCACCGTACGATGACTCTGCGGCACACTCCTCCCCCGAAGATGAGGAAGAAGAAGAAGATGCTCCCCCTCCTACAGGGGGAGATAAGAAAAGGAAGGCCGCCCTAACTGGGGGGGGGGGCGAAGGGTCCAAGAAGGGAAGGACTCTCCTTCCGGACAGCTCCACCGCCGCCGACGAAGACGAAGACGAGTGGTTGCCCAGGGCCAAGCCCCTGGGGAGATCGTAAGTATTTAGATACCAGAGTAACTCATAGCATTCCTTTGTCACACCGCTTTCCCTAACGCCGAAAATGATTATGCAGGCCGCCGCGAACCAGCATCGATGTATCATCGGACGGCTCCCTGGGCTCGTCAGACATGGATAGCGATCCAGTCCCAACCGCCACCTCCCCTCCTCCTGCGGACAATGCCGAGGTGTTGTCTCAAGAGGCACCGGATCGAGGGGAGACAGTCCCGGAGGTGCCTCAAGGCGACCTTCCGGACTCCAGGAGCCAAGGGGACGGGGCCCCTGAGAGCTCCGAGTTCGGCCCTCAGCCGAACACCGCGCCGGAACCTCCAGCGGTTCCAGGCTCGGGCAGGCGGCCTCCTTCTAAGAGGGTCAAGACGCCTGTGCCGGTGACCTCTGTCCATCCAGAGGCGCCGGACAATCTGCTAGAAGCGCTTCGCAGCGCTTCCATCGACGAGGAGCACCGTACTGTTATGAGTGCGGTGGTCCAGAAGGTTCAGTCCGCCAAGAGCGGGTTGAGTAAAGCATGTGCCAGCCTTCTAACAGGCTTCAAGGTAAGTGTTTTAAAATGTAGTAGAAATATTACCGCATAGAAAGTAGCCCCTGATGCTTTGTTCGGTGTTCACAAAGAAAAGCCGAACAGAGGATCAAATAATATCGCAGGAGTCTAATATAAGTATGTCGATATGCATATGCAGGCTTCGCTGCTGGCGTTCGCCGTACTGAAGCAGGACCTCGAGGGGTCCAGGAAAGAGCTCGACCTTGCCAAGAGGCAGCTTGAGGAGAACAAGGGTAAGTAATACCCTGTCTATAGATATGTATATATAAAAGAAGACGCGATTTCAAAATGATAGGATCAACGTATATTTGCCAGGGGCCACGAGCGAGGTGGCGACCCTGAAGCAAGCGCTAACCAAGGCCGAAGATAACGCGGCCAAGGAGCGCACTGAGCGAGAGAAGCACGAGGCTCGGGTGGCCGTGGTGCAGGAAGAGCTCCAGGCTCTCATGGCGAAGCACGAGGCGTTGGAGCTTGACTCAAAGACGCGGGAGTCTGAGCTTGCCACGGCCCTTGAGAGCGCAAGAAGTGCCAAGGCTGAAGCCCAAAAGGCCCTCCAGGAGATCGACGCAATGAAGAACATAGCGGCGGGTAAGGCTTTCTATATGCAAAGCAAGCATGTAAAAGTAAATTACCGATTACTTACCCGAATCCGGAGCTCTCCAGGAGCATTCGCAGATTTGCCCCGCAGCGTGTCCGATGCCGCACAATTTTACCAGACCGAGGATGGAAGATCAACGAAGAAGCTGTTCTGGTCTCAGTATGCTGAGGCCGAACACCCGGTGCCAATGAGCGACCAGCTGAAGCAGATGGTCGAGCTACATAAGGCAGCCGATCGGGCCATGAAGAGCTTTATAGTCCGGCTGTGGCCTGGCAACGCCCTTCCGAATAGCTTCTTCGGCCTGGTGAGGCGGCTTGTGGATGCATGCCCGCGGCTGGAGGTCGTTAAGCGATCTGTCTGCATTGAAGGTGCACGCCGGGCTTTCGCCCGTGTGAAATTGTAGTGGGTCAAGCTAGATGCCGTGAAGCTGATCAAGGAGGGGCCTCTGGAGGGCAAGGAGCACCGCCACCCCGAGATGTACTACGAAGGTGTTCTGCAGGGTGCCCGTCTCATAGCGGACGAGTGTTCAAAAGATGTAATATTTGAATGAGACTTGCTCGTTTTATCCTGTATTTATGAAAACTTGTTTCATATGCGCTATGCAACGCTTGTTTGAATTTAAAATATTACCTTATGTTTGTCTGTTTATCCAATCTGAGAGATGGCTAGTCCTCGGCTTCTGCCCCCATGCCACGAGTGCTGGGGTGTTCGGGATAAACCTGAGCACTCTTGTTCCCATGTTTGGGTCATTCGAGGGAGGTGCTCAACACAGCGAACAAGGCAACCGGACTAATAATGCTTTATCACTCTCACTTAGCCATAGAATTCTATAATTTTAAATTTCGGTGAAGCCCGTGGTATTCGGAAGGCCGAATTTGGGGAGCGATACACGCCTTTAAGCCGGACAGGGCCGGCCCCTCGCTCTAAGCAGCATAAGTCTTTAGGGACTCGAAAACCTCGCCGAACAGCGACCAGTCTCTCGCCTTATCATGACAGTCGGTTTTATCTTTCTCTACTGAGGTGTTGAACCCAGCAGAACCGGGGCACAATCGTAGTAGTTCTCCTAGCGCTACCTTAGCTGATAGAGCGGAACGTAAGGTACCAAAACATAGGAGCCTGGCAAACCCAACATTTTACCAAAGACATGATTCGGAGCTGATGCATATAATGCTATAAGTTCGGGGTGCCGCACTTGTGAAAGTGTTCGGACTTTTCACATCGTATTGTGAGGTACGTAAGCCCCTGGTGTATTAGCCGTACCAAGGTGTACAATTGCAAGGCGTCACTAATGAACACACATATATATATAACAAGAATGCAATAATAGTCGTAATGTCATGCATTGTTTATTAAAAGTTGCATTTAAAGCAGAGTGATACAGATAGTGCGATAAGTAAAGAGTAGGACTATGTCCCTTCCAAGGGCAAGCTGAGGAATGATATTAAATCGAATATTTCGCTCGTTACTATAATCTACCTAGGAATTCCGTGGTATGACGTAGCTGTCTGTCTCCTTGGTTGTTGCATCATGTGTTCGGCAATAGTGCTGTCGGACAGTGTTTCCAGAAATTAAGGTCCTGAAAAAAGAGAAAAATAACCAAACGGGAAGCCCCTAGTGCGGTTTAAGCCATGTCTTGGGGCGTGCCGCAGTTGTGCCCCCCTCCCCACCTGTGCCCATGGTATTTTTAATGCGTAATTATGTACGCATGGCACGAGTTTCGCCGTTGGGCTGGGATTGGGGTGGCCGCCGTATTGCTACGCGAGCTCAGATCGCGCCAGGTGGTCTATTTGCCGATTGCTTCGAGCGCGCTTGAAGGTGTCCAGGCTTTGAAGCGCCGGACTGATTGATTGCCTTGAGAGGCTGCTTTACGCTTCTGCTGCGAGGGCCGCGGTGTGCTCCTCTGTTCGGAGAGAGCGCTCTGTGTTTCCATTGACTGTAATAACTCCGTGAGGTCCTGGCATTTTGAGCTTGAGGTATGCATAATGCGGTACCGCATTGAATCTAGAAAATGCGGTTCGCCCGAGCAGCGCGTGATAACCACTGCGGAACGGGACTATATCAAAGATTAATTCTTCGCTTCGGAAATTATCCGGGGATCCGAAGACCACTTCCAGTGTAATTGAGCCTGTGCAATGGGCCTCCACACCTCGAATGATGCCTTTAAAGGTCGTTTTTGTGGGTTTGATCCTTGAGGGGTCTATACCCATTTTGCGCACTTTGTCCTGATAAAGCAGGTTCAGGCTGCTGTCGCCATCCATAAGGACTCGAGTGAGGTGGAATCCATCAATGATTGGGTCTAGACCAGTGCGGCGAATCCGCCATGACGGATACTAGTGTGATGGTCCCTGCGATCGAAGGTGATCGGACAGGAGGACCAAGGGTTGAACTTTGGGGCGACTGGCTCCAACGCATATACGTCCCTGAGCGCACGCTTCCGCTCCCTCTTGGGGATGTGGGTTGCGTATATCATGTTCACCGTCCGCACTTGTGGGGGGAACCTCTTCTGTCCTTCGGTGTGCGGCTGTCGGGGCTCCTCCTCGTCATCGCTATGCGGCCCCTTGTCCTTGTTTTCGGCAATTAACTTGCCGGGCTGCTTGAACACCCAACAATCCCTGTTGGTGTGATTGCCTGGTTTGTCTGGGGTTCCGTGTATTTTACACGAGCGATCGAGTATACGGTCCAAGCTAGACGTACCCGGCGTACTTTGTTTGAATGGCTTTTTCCGCTGACCGGGTTTAGAGCCTTTGAATCCAGCATTGACTGTCGTATCCTCGGTATTTTCATTGTTAATGCGGCGCTTATGTTTGTTGTGACGTGACCTGCTATTGTCGTCCTTGGTATCTGGGGTACCATGGTTCTTTTATATGTTATTACTGTGAGCCAGCCAGCTATCTTCTCCCGCACAAAAGCGGGTCATGAGCGTCGTGAGAGCTGCCATAGATTTCAGCTTTTCCTGACCAAGGTGCCGGGCTAGCCACTCGTCTCGTACGTTGTGTTTGAAAGCCACTAAGGCCTCTGCATCCGGACAATCGACGATCTGATTTTTCTTTGTAAGGAACCGAGTCCAGAATTGCCTGGCCGACTCTTCTGGTTGCTGAATTATGTGGCTCAAGTCATCGGCGTCTGGTGGTCGCACATAAGTGCCCTGAAAGTTGTCAAGGAATGCGGCTTCCAGATCTTCCCAACAGCTAATGGAGTCCGCTGGCAAGCTGTTAATCCAATGTTGCGCTGGTCCTTTGAGCTTTAGTGGGAGGTATTTGATGGCGTGTAAGTCATCACCGCGGGCCATGTGGATGTGGAGGAGGAAATCCTCGATCCATACTGCGGGATCTGTTGTGCCGTCGTATGATTCAATATTTATAGGTTTGAAACCTTCTGGGAATTGATGTTCCATTACTTTGTCTGTGAAGCATAATGGGTGTCCGGCGCCTCTGTATTGGGCTATATCGCGACGCAGCTCGAATGAGTCTTGCCCGCTATTTTCGGCCCGGCCGGATTTGCTTTTACTGTATCCGGCGTGACGTTTATCGTCTCGCAGAGTTGTGGACCCTCGTGATCCGTAGATCGATCTTGCATGCTTTGCTTTGTCCTCCAATATGTCTCGCAGGTCTAGCGTATCTCCCCATGCCTTTTTATTTGAATGGCGTCGGGGTAGAGGCTGAGTTTTTGGCTAGAATGCCTCTCTATCGCGGCCATGAGGTGGCCGATCAGCCGTATCATACGCTTCTTCCTCCAGTCGGGGTAGTAACCTGCACTTTGGGTAATTCTTGGAGGGGCGCTCGAGTTTATATTCCTCGGCCGCGAGGACTTCAGTCCATCTGTCAGCTAGCAGATCTTGATCAGCTTGAAGCTGCTGCTGCTTTTTCTTCAGGCTATTTGCCGTGGCCATAAGCGGGCGCTTGAAGCGCTCTTGTTCGACGAGATCCTCTGGTACGGCGAATTCATCATTGCCGAGGCTTGCCTCGTCTTCGGAGGGGGGCATGTAATTGTCATCCTCCTCCTCTCCGTTTGCCGCTCTCTCAGGAGGGCTGGCTCCTCCATCCTCCTGCTCTAAATCCTGCTGGAGGGGATTGTTGTTGTCTTCGGCACTATCCGGAGTGTTATTATCTCCTGTGCTGGTATCACCACTTTTGCTTTGGCGGGACTTAGAGCGGCGCCGCTGATGTCAGCGCTTGGGTTGCTTCTTGGTGGGGTCATCCTCCACTATCTCGTCGCCATTGCCTTCTTTGGGTGTATCCACCATGTATATGTCATATGACGAGGTGGCTTTCCAGTGCCCTATAGGCGCTGGTTCATGTTTGTCTCCTACATCGTCGTCCATACCTCGATGTCTTCGGAGTCGAAGTCGAGCATGTCGGTTAAATCATCGATAGTGGCTACGAAGTGGGTGGTGGGTGGGCATCGAATTTCTTCGTCGTCCGCATCCCAATCCTGTTGGCCATAGTCCGGCCAGGGCTCTCCTGGCAAAGAGAGAGACCTTAGTGAATTCAGAATGTCGCCTAAGGGCGAGTGCTGAAAGATATCCGCGGCGGTGAATTCCATGATCGGCGCCCAATCGGATTCGATTGGCAGGGGCGCGGGCGGTTCGGAGTCCGGAAAAGAGTCCAGCACCTTGGAGTCATGGGCTTCGCGGAGGATTAGGTTGGTGTTCGGCTCGATCGCCGTTGAGACTGCAGCCCCTGAGGCGGTGTCTAGCCACCTGTCCTCGATTGGCGCAGTTGGCTCCGAGCTAAGGGTCGGAGCTGATGCGGGCGCAACCTCTGGGGTACTGTTCGGTGGCAGAGCTAGGTCATACCCATCGTGACAGTGCGGCGCGCCCGGCTGTGGCTTGAATCCGTCGAAGATCAAGTCTCCGCGGATGATGGCCGTGTAGTTCAAACTTCCAAATCTGACCTGATGGCCAGGGGCGTAGCTTTCAATCTGCTCCAGATGGCCAAGCGAATTAGCCCGCAGTGCAAAGCCGCCGAATATGAAGATCTGTCCGGGGAGAAAAGTCTCGCCCTGGACCGCATCGCTATCGATGATAGTAGGAGCCATCAAGCCTAACAGCGACGACACAGAGGAACTCTCAATGAAAGCACCAATGTCGGTGTCAAAACCGGCGGATCTCGTGTAGGGGGTCCCGAACTGTGCGTCTAGGCCGGATGGTAACAGGAGGCAGGGGACACAATGTTTTACCCAGGTTTGGGCCCTCTTGATGGAGGTAAAACCCTACATCCTGCTTGATTAATATTGATGATATGGGTAGTACAAGAGTAGATCTACCACAAGATCAGAGAGGCTAAACCCTAGAAGCTAGCCTATGGTACGATTGTATGTTATGGTTGTTGTCCTACGGACTAAAACCCTTCAGTTTATATAGACACCGGAGAGGGTTAGGGTTACACAAGGTCGGTTACAAAGGAGGAGATATCCATATCCGTATCGCCTAGCTTGCCTTCTACGCGAAGTAGAGTCCCATCCGGACACGAGACGAAGTCTTCAATCTTGTATCTTCATAGTCTAACAGTCCGGCCAATGGAGATAGTCCGGCTGTCCGGAGACCCCCTAATCCAGGACTCCCTCAACGGCCTTAGACACGACGAACAGCTCCGGGATCATCTTCCCTTGCATGTTATTGTTCATCACGAAACTCTAGTAGCTTGGTGATAGTGAATGGAGAAATTTGTCAATCACTCTCTTTTCTGGAAGATTAACTCCCACTTGATTCAAGCGATTGAAGTACCCAGACATTCTAAGCACATGCTCACTGGCTGAGCTATTCTCCCCATCTTGTAGGCAAAGATCTTGTCAGAGGTCTCAAACCTCTCAACACGGGCATGAGCCTGAAATACCAATTTTAGCTCTTGGAACATCTCATATATTCCATGGCGTTCAAAATGCCTTTGGAGCCCTGATTCTAAGCTGTAAAGCATGGCACACTAAACTATCCAGTAGTCATCAGAACGTGTCTGCCAGATGTTCACAACATCCACAGACGACACCAGAGGGGTTGGCACACCGAGCGGTGCATCAAGGACAGAAGCCTTCTGTGTAGTAGTGAGGAAAATCCTCAGACTACGGCCCTAGTCCGCACAATTGCTTACAATATCTTTCAACTTAGTCTTTCTCTAGGAATGTATTAAAAACAAGGAGCTAAAGCGCGAGCTATTAATCCACAACATAATTTGCAAAGACAATTTAGACTATGTTCATGATAATTAAGTTCATCTAATCAAATTATTTTATGAACTCCCACTTAGATAGACATCCCTCTATTCATCTAAGTGATACATGATCTGAATCGACTAGGCCGTGTCCGATCATCACATGAGATAGACTATTCATCAACGATGAACGTCTCCATGTTGATCGCAACTACTATACGACTCATGTTCGACCTTTCAATCTCTTGTGTTCCGAGGCCATGTTTGTACATGCTAGGCTCGTCAAGTCAACTTAAGTGTTTCACATGTGTAAATCTGGCTTACACCCGTTGTATGCGAACGTTAGAATCTATCATACCCGATCATCACGTGGTGCTTTGAAACAACGATCCTTTGCAACGGTGCACAGTTAGGGGAAACACTTCCTTGAAATTTGGTGAGGGATCATCTTATTTATGCTACCATCGTTCTAAGCAAATAAGATGCAAACATGATAAACATCACATGCAAATCATAAAGTGACATGATATGACCAATATCATCTTGCGCCTTTTGATCTCCATCTTCGAGGCGCGGCATGATCACCTTCATCACCGGCATGACACCATGATCTCCATCATCGTGTCTTCATGAAGTTGTCTCGCCAACTATTACTTCTACTACTATGGCTAACGTTTAGCAATAAAGTAAAGTAATTACATGGCGTTTTTCATTGACACGCATGTCATACAATAAATTAAGACAACTCCTATGGCTCCTGCCGGTTGTCATACTCATCGACATGCAAGTCGTGAATCCTATTACAAGAACATGATCACTCTCATACATCACATATATATAATTCATCACATCCTTTTGGCCATATCACATCACATAGCATACCCTGCAAAACAAGTTAGACGTCCTCTAATTGTTGTTGCATGTTTTATGTGGCTGCTATGGGTTTCTAGCAAGAACGTTTCTTACCTACGCAAAAGCCACAATGGTGATATGCCAATTGCTATTTACCCTTCATAAGGACCCTCTTCATCAAATCCGATCCGACTAAAGTGGGAGAGACAGACACCCGCTAGCCACCTTATGCATCAAGTGCATGTCTGTCGGTGGAACCAGTCTCACGTAAGCGTACGTGTAAGGTCGGTCCGGGCCGCTTCATCCCACAATGCTACCGAATCAAGATAAGACTAGTAACGGTAAGCAAATTGAACAAATCATGGCCCACAACTACTTTGTATTCTACTCATGCAAAGAATCTACGCATAGACCTAGCTCTGATGCCACTGTTGGGGATCCTAGTAATAATTCAAAAAAATTCTACGTGTCACCAAGATCAATCTAGGAGATGCTAGAAACGAGAGAGAGAGAGAGGGACTGCATCTTTATACCCTTGAAGCTAAGCGGAAGCGTTACAAGAACGTGGTTGATGGAGTCGTACTTGCGGCGATTCAAATCGCGGAAGATCCAATCTAGCATTGAACGGACGGTGCCTCCATGTTCAACACACGTACAGCCCGGGGACGTCTCCTCCTTCTTGATCCAGCAAGGGGAGAGGAGAAGTTGAGGGAGAACTCCAGCAGCACGATGGCGTGGTGATGGAGGAGCTCGTGGTTCTCCGGCAGGGCTTCACCAAGCACTACGGAAGAGGAGGAGGAGTTGGAGAGGGTGAGGGCTGCGCCAGGGGAAAGGTATGGCTGCCCTCCCACCCCCTCACTATATATAGGGGGAAGGGGAGAGGGGGAGGCGCCCTAGGGTTTCCCCTAGGGGGCGGCGGCTAGGGCAGATTGGATCTCCCTAGGGAGACTTGCCCCCCCCCCCCAAGCCAAGCAGGTGGAGGCTTGCCTCCCAAGCCAGGTGGAGGCGCCCCACCTCCCCAAGTAACATGGCAAAAGGGTGTGGGGGCGCACAACCCCTTAGTGGGCTGGTTTTTGCCCTCCCCATGGGCCATGAGGCCCTGCAACACTTGCCGGGGCTCCCGAAACACCTTTCGGTCATGCTGGGCATAGCCTGGTACCCCCGGAACACATCCGAACTCCAATACCCTTCGTCCAATATATCGATCTTCACCTTTGGACCATTCCAGAACTCCTCGTGACGTCCGGGATCTCATCCGGGAGTCCGAATTACCTTCGGTAACCACATATTATTCCCGTTACAACTCTAGCATCACTGAACCTTAAGTGTGTAGACCCTACGGGTTCGGGAACCATGCAGACATGACCGAGACACCTCTCCGGCCAATAACCAATAGCGGGATCTGGATACCCATATTGGCTCCCACATGTTCCACGATGATCTCATAGGATGAACCATGATGTCGGGGATTCAATCAATCCCGTACACAATTCCCTTTGTCTATCAGTATGTTACTTGCCCGAGATTCGATCGTCGGTATCCCCATACCTTGTTCAATCTCGTTACCGGCAAGCCTATTTACTCATTCCTCAATGCATGATCCCGTGACTAACTCTTTAGTCAAACTGAGCTCATTATGATGATGAATTACCGAGTGGGCCTAGAGATACCTCTCCATCATATGGAATGTCAAATCCCAGTCTCGATTCGTGCCAACCCAACAGACACTTTCGGAGATACCTGTAGTGCACCTTTATAGTCACCCAGTTACGTTGTGACGTTTGATACACCCAAAGCATTCCTACAGTATCTGGGAGTTGCACAATCTCATGGTCTAAGGAAACGATACTTGACATTAGAAAAGCTCTAGCGAATGAACTACACGATCTTGTGCTATGCTTAGGATTGGGTCTTGTCCATCACATCATTCTCCTAATGATGTGATCCCGTTATCAACAACATCCAATGTCCATGGTCAGGAAACCATAACCATCTATAGATCAACGAGCTAGTCAACTAGATGCTCACTAGGGACATGTTGTCATCTATGTATTCACACATGTATTATAGTTTTTGATTAATAGAATTAAAGCATGAACAATAGAAAATTATCATGAACAAGGAAATATAACAATAACCATTTTATTATTGCCTCTAGGGCATATTTCCAACAAGGACTACGTCGGTATTTCCCCAAAGAGGAAGGGATGATGTAGCACAGCGAAGGTAAGTATTTCCCTCAATGATGAAACCAAGGTTATCGAACCAGTAGGAGAACCAAGAAACACAACATAAACAGCACCTGCACACAAATAACAACACCACACAACCCGATGTGTTAAAGGGGTAGTCAATCTCTTTCGGGTAAAGATGCCAAAAATTGTAGTAGATTGAAATAATAGATCATAAATAAAATAAAGTGCAACAAAGTATTTTTGTATTTTTGGTTTAATAGATCTGAATAAAAATGCAAAGAAAAAGTAGATTGCAAGCAAATATATGAGAAAGAAGACCCGGGGGCCGTAGGTTTCACTAGTGGCTCATTGATAGAACCTCAAATAATTATGATGATATCCAGGCAATGATCATTACATAGGCATCATGTCCAAGATTAGTAGACCGACTCCTGCCTGCATCTACTACTATTACTCCACACATCGACCGCTCTCCAGCATGCATCTAGTGTATTAAGTTCATGGAGAAACAGAGTAATGCAATAATAACGATGACATGATGTAGACAAGATCTATCTATGTAGAGATAGACCCCATCATTTTATCCTTAGTAGCAACGATACATATGTGTCGGTTCCCTTCTATCACTGAGATCAAGCACCGTAAGATCGAACCCACTACTAGACACTTCTTCCCATTGCAAGATAAATAGACCAAGTTGGCCAAACAAAACCCAAATATCGGAGAAGAAATACGAGGCTATAAGAGATCATGCATAAAAGAGATCAAAGAAACTCAAATACTTTCATGGCTATAAAAAGATAGATCTGATCATAAACTCAAAGTTCATCGATCCCAACAAACACACCGCAAAAGAGTTACATCATATGGATCTCCAAGAGACCATTGTATTGAGAATCAAGGGAGAGACATAAAGCCATCTAGCTACTACCTACGGACCCGAAGGTCTACAAAGAACTACTCACGCATCATCAGAGAGGCACCAATGGAGGTGGTGAACCCCATCTGAGATGGTGTCTAGATTAGATATGGTGGTTCTGGACTCTGCGGCGGCTGGATGAACATTTCGTCGACTCCCCTAGGGTTTTTGGAATATTGGGGTATTTATAGAGTAAAGAGGCGGTCCGGGGGCACCCGAGGTGGGCACAACCCACCAGGGCACGCCTAGGCCTCCTGGCGCGCCCTAGTTGGTTGTGCCTCCCTCGGGGCACTCCCAGGCGCAACCAGGGCCCGTTGTGTTCCTTCTGGCCCATAAAAATTCTCCATAAAGTTTCGTGGCATTTGGACTCTGTTTGATATTGATTTTCTGCGATGTAAAAAACATGGAAAAAACATCAACTGGCACTTGGCACTATGTCAATAGGTTAGTATCAAAAAATGATATAAAATGATTATAAAACATCCAAGATTGATAATATAACAGCATGGAACAATAATAAATTATAGATACGTTGGAGACGTATCAGCATCCCCAAGCTTAACTCCTACTCGTCCTCGAGTAGGTAAGTGATAAAAACAGAATTTTTCATGTGGAATGTTGCCTAACATATCATATCATATTTATTTTCTTTATGGCATGGACATTTGGACTTTTAGTTGTTCAAAGCAATAGTCTAGTTTTGACATGATAATTTAGATAATCAAGCATATCAACAAGCAACCATGTCTTTGAAAATATCAACGCTAAAATAAGTTATCCCTAGCCCATCATGCTCAACCATTGATCCATTCATAAAACACATTCGAGTATTAGCTACAGCCAATACTTAAGTACGATCATATTGCCTCCTTGTTGGTGCTTTTATAATAGAAGATGGAGACTCAAAATAAAAATTGCATAAAGTAAAAGAAAGGCCCTTCACAGAGGGAAGTAGGGATTTGTAGAGGTGCCAGAGCTCAAAGCGAAAAACTTGGAGATAAAAACATTTTTGGAGGTGTATCAATCCCACCAACGAAAACGACTTAGAGTTCCCAATACTTTCCATGCATAGATATATCATAGGCGGTTCCCAAACAGAAAATAAAGTTTATTCCTTTTTCCACCATACTTTCACTTTCAATGGCTAACTGTATCCACGGGTGCCCTCCATACCAACACTTTCCAAGGAATTTATTATTTGACAACATAAAGTAAATTCATTTTTGCATTTCGGGACTGGCCATCCCTAATACCTTTGCCTTACTCTCGTGCAATGACAAGTGAATAAACACTCATTGTGAGAATAACACATCTAGCCTGGAAAATATTAGCCACCCCTCACCGCTCTGCGAGCGAAACAAACACACAAAAGAGAAGTTTATTTTGAAAATTAGACATGGCACATACAAATTTGCTTAGAATAGCAAAATAATACCGCATATAGGTAGATATAGTCGACTCATGTGGCAAAACTGGTTTAAAGGTTTTTGGATGCACAAGAAGATCATACTTAGTGCAAAATGAAGGCTAGCAAAAGATTGAGAAGTGACCAACCAAGAAACGGATAATCTCATAAGCAAGCATTAAGCAAATATAACACCGAATAATGCACCACAAGTAGGATGTAATTTCATTACATGACTATTGACTTTCATACTTGCATAGGGAATCACAAACCTTAACACCAATGTTCTTACTAAAGCATAATTACTCATCAAGATGACTCACATATCACATCATCATATCTCAAAACTATTACTAAGAATCAAGTTTATTTTGTCCAATGATCTTCATGAAAGTTTTTATTATATCCTTCTTGGATATCTATCACTTTGGCACTAATTTTCATGTGTTGCTTTTCATAAGCTCAAACAAATATAAGTGAAGATCATGATGATAATATTTCTTTCTCTCAAATTTGTTTAAGTGAAGAAAGAGAGAATTTCTTGAAAATTTTACTAACTCTCAAATAAATCTAAGTGAAGCAAGAGATCATTTCTTCAAAAATACTAAAGCACACCATGCTCAAAAAAGATATAAGTGAAGCACTAGAGCAAGTCCATTACTCGTGAAAAATTTAAGTGAAGCATAGAGAGCAATTCTAACAAGTCATGACATAATTTTGGCTCTCTAAAATAGGTGTGTCCAGCAAGGTTTAATGACTTAAGACACAAAATAACACAAGCAAAGACTCATATCGTACAAGACGCTCCAAGCAAAACACATATCATGTAATGAATAAAAATATAGTTCGAGTAAAATACCAATGGTCGTTAGAAGAAAGAGGGGATGCCACTCGGGAGCATCCCCAAGCTTAGTTGGTTTCTCATTTTTGGATAATAGCTTGGGATGGAGGGGCATCCCCAAGCTTAGGCTCTTCTATCCTTTATTCCTTCATCCATCGTAAGATAACCCAAAACTTGAAAACTTCAATCACACAAAACTCAACAAAACCTTCGTGAGATCCGTTATTATAAGAATAATAAATCACTACTATAAGTACTGTATCAAACCAATTCATATTTTGTTTTTGTATTATATCTACTGTATTCCAACTTTTCTATGGAAAAAACTCATCAAAGAAAACCATAGAACCATCAAAATAAGCACACAACACAAAGAAAACAGAACCTGTCAAAACAGAACATTCTGTAGCAATCTGATTATTTCGAATACTTCTGTAACTCTAAAAATTCTAAAAAGTTAGGACGACCTGAGAAATTTGTATATTTATCTACTGCAAGTGGAAAGGGTATTTTATCACTCTCTGGTAAAAAATGAAAATTATTTTAGTGAGCATAAAAGTTTTTGTTTTTTCAGCAAGATCAAACAACTATCACCCAAGAAGATCCTAAAGGCTTTACTTGGCACAAACACTAATTAAAACATAAAGAACGCAATCATAACAGTAGCATAATTGTGCTAACACACAAAAGCAGGAAGCAAAAAGCAAAAATAGATTATTCATTGGGTTGCCTCCAAAAAAGCGCTATAGTTTTACTCCCTTAGCTAGGCATAAAGCAAGGATCTAAGTTTTTTCATCTTTGTCCATTCTTCAATTAAACACTTAGAATCCTTTTAGCATAAAGATTTTCAATAACAACACTTCGGATGATAAATTCAAAGATTTCATTCTTGCAAAAAGGATCTCTTATCACTTCAACAAAATCCGGGTGAACACTAATCATCTTAAGATCTCCTTTATTGCTATCACTAGAAGTTGCACCCTTGTTCCTGGCGGCTCTTCTCTTTTTAGGGAGTTTTCTCTATATTACTAGAGGAAAAATTTGTGCTTAGATTACTACATTTTTCTTCCAATTTATCAATCCGAGAAGGACTTTCTTCTATTCTTTCATGGATTATGGTACCCTTCTCCTTTAAAAACTTAAAGATATCTCCCGCTCCTGACCCAATATTAGTGGAAAAATTATGCATCTTTTCATCTATAATCTCCATATGATCTATGGTAAGCATTTCCTTTTCAATAGCATCTAGTCTTTCCATAAGATGCTCAAGGGTCAAAATTATTTCATTAATCATGAGGGGTGGTGAGCCCACTAAATTTTCCATAGCATTAAAGGCATCAAGAGAAGGACACATCAAGAAATTTCCACCGGTAATCATATCAAGAACGAATCTATACCAAGTGGTGATGCCAACATAAAGACAACGAAGAAGAACAACAGTGGATTGCTTACGGGTAGATCTATTATGAGCATTGCAAATCCTATACAAGGCATCTTTTAAATTTTCTCCTCCCCTTTGTTTAAAGTTGAGAACCTCGTTCTCGGGAGTGCAAGCAATATAGGAAGAACTATCCATAATGATAAAGACGGCAAATAAAATTGCACACAAAAATAGATCCGGCAAGAAAACGGCGAACGAAAAAGAGAGGCGAATAAAATAGAAATTTTTTGTGAAGTGGGGGGGCAGGAAAACGAGAGGCAAATCGCAAATAATGTAAATTGTGAGGAGATGAGATTTGTGATTAGGAACCTGGTATATGTTGAAGATCCTCCCCGGCAACGGTGCCAAAAATTCCTTTTGATTGCTCCCTGACTATAACGCCAGAAAACAACTGTCTCCTAGGACTACGTCGGTATTTCCCCAAAGAGGAAGGGATGATGTAGCACAGCGAAGGTAGGTACTTCCCTTAGTGATGAAACCAAGGTTATCGAACCAGTAGGAGAACCAAGCAACACAACGTAAAAAAACACCTGCACTCAAATAACAACACCTCGCAACCCGACGTGTTAAAGGGGTTGTCAATCCCTTTCGGGTAACGATGCCAAAAATTTGTAGTAGATTGAAATAATAGATCGTAAATAAAATAAAGTGCAGCAAAGTATTTTTGTATTTTTGGTTTAATATATCTGAATAAAAATGCAAAGGAAAAGTATATCGCAAGCAAATATATGATAAATAAGACTCGGGGGCCGTAGGTTTCACTAGTGGCCTCTCTCGAGAAAGATAGCAAACGGTGGGTAAACAAATTACTGTTGAGCAATTGGTAGAACCTCAAATAATTATGACGATATCCAGGCAATGATCATTACATAGGCATCACGTCCAAGATTAGTAGACCGACTCCTGCCTGCATCTACTACTATTACTCCACACATCGACCGCTATCCAGCATGCATCTAGTGTATTAAGTTTATGGAGAAACGGAGTAATGCAATAAGAACGATGACATGATGTAGACAAGATCTATCTATGTAGAGATAGACCCCATCGTTTTATCCTTAGTAGCAACGATACATACGTGTCTGTTCCCCTTCTGTCACTGGGATCAAGCACTGTAAGATCAAACCCACTACTGGGCACTTCTTCCCATTGCAAGATAAAAAGATCAAGTTGGCCAAACAAAACCCAAATATCGGGGAAGAAATACAAGGCTATAAGAGATCGTGCATAAAAGAGATCAAAGAAACTCAAATACTTTCATGGATATAAAAAGATAGATCTGATCATAAACTCAAAGTTCATCGATCCCAACAAACACACCGCAAGAGTTACATCATATGGATCTCCAAGAGACCATTGTATTGAGAATCAAGGGAGAGACATGAAGCCATCTAGCTACTACCTACGGACCCGAAGGTCTACAAAGAACTACTCACGCATCATCGGAGAGGCACCAATGGAGGCGGTGAACCCCATCTGAGATGGTGTCTAGATTGGATCTGGTGGTTCTGGGCTCTGCGGTGATTGGATGAATATTTCGTCGACTCCCCTTGGGTGTCTGGAATATTGGCGTATTTATAGAGCAAAGAGGCAGTCCGGGGGGCACCTGAAGTGGGCACAACCCACCAGGGCACGTCTGGGCCTCCTGGCGCGCCCTGGTGGGTTGTGCCTCCCTTGGGGCACCCACTAGGCGCAGCCAGGGCCCATTGTGTTCCTTCTGGCCCATCAAAATTCTCCGTAAAGTTTCGTGGCATTTAGACTCCGTTTGATATTGATTTTCTGCGATGTAAAAAACATGGAAAAACAGCAACTGGCACTTGGCACTATGTCAATAGGTTAATACCAAAAAATGATATAAAATGATTATAAAACATCCAAGATTGATAATATAATAGCATGGAACAATCAAAATTATAGATACGTTGGAGACGTATCACATCCCCAAGCTTATGGTCTTGTCACTCCTTATTCCTTCATCCATCGTGATCTCACCCAAAACTAGAAAACTTCAGCACATAAAACTCAACAGAAACCTCATGAGATCTGTTAGTATAGCAAGCAAATCATAAACTTTAGGTACTGTTATAAACCCATTCATATTTTATTATTGCACAATACCTGCTTTATTCTAACTTCTCCATGACTTATACCCCCCGATATTGTAGGAGTACGACGATCTATGGGACCGACGAGGATCCGTTTGCAGTTCAGATGGGGTTATCGACGAGCACAGAGAGCGAATCCAGCAGTTCACACGCGGAGATTTCTTAGGTTCGGGCTGCCGTGAGGCAATTAATTCCATCAATCATTCGGTTAGAAGTCCTCTATTTCATCCTTGATGTTTCAATCGAAGGAGATACTCTATTTCACAATCTATCCATCTGGATTCCTCTTTTTAAAGAAAGTCTTTCCTGGATCCTGAAAAAAAACCTACTCCTATTCTGTGGGTGGTTGAGCTTGGAGCACAATTTACAAGCGCAACTTGCCGGAAAAACGCGAAAAGGTGCAACTACTGTGTGGGTGTGTGCAAAGTGTTGACCCGTGTTAATGTAGCCATGGGCCTCCTTTTATAGACAAAAGGGGTCACCACAATGGTAACATGGTCATTACATGTATGTGAATAGTGATCTTGATGCTATCCAACCTAATCCTGCCGGACTAGGACAAGGGCATTTAATGCACCGCGAGCTGGTGGCCATCCTTTGGCAAAAGGCGTCTCTCCTTCTGTGCCATCGACGTGGATAAGCCTATCTTGTACTCACGTCCTCCAGATGGGTGTCAACAAAGTTGATCTGCTCATATGGTGTTATTTTAGTACGGACTCTAGGGCTGTTTGTGACACTTATAGGGATAGCTCAAAAGATTGATTGGAAAGAATAACTTTGAGGTGGTGTCAGGGGGTGAACCCCAGGCAGGCAACGGAACCCAGATCCTTTTCAAAAACAATGGGGCCAGCAAGCCCTTCGAGCCGACTCACGCTTGGCGGGGTCGCTCGACCCGGCCAAACTCCACAACCCGTCCGGACTCCTCGACTCGGCCACAACAACCAGATCAAGACAACTGAACTTGGCAGATCATGACTTCTCCAACAAGCTAGCTCCACCCTTGGTGCGTTCCTCAACCTGGTCACGGGTCAGCTCCCGTCCCATCCCAGCCATACGATGGGACGAGTCTCGACCTACCGATAACCGAGGCAACAGTGCTCCGCCCATGCCTCTGGTCAGTCGAGGCGTGGCAACAGTGCCCCACCTACCCGCTGACCAAGGCCGGCGTGGCAACAGTGGAACCATCGTTACCAATAACACCAACAAGCGGCGACCTGATGAAGCGCCACTGTAGCCGACTCAACCCATCCACTCCCTGACGATCGACAAGACGACCAACAGTGTCCCTGTACCTGGCGGGCCCCGCGCCCGGAGAACCCAGCGAGCTCGGGCCCCCGGCTGGTCCCAGCGTCGGCTTCCTGGACATTGACAACCCGGCCCCACGGCCTTGTAACATTACCATTGTACCCCTGGGGGATTGACCTATAAAACCCCCCAGGGGCCATCATGCATACGGGCAATCGAATCACATACACACACATGGAGAGGGAGCAGCATAAACCCTGGCCTGCCTTCCTTCTTCTCTGAAACAGCTCAAGGAGCAACTCTGTACTGATACACATCAACCACACTCGGCGGGACTAGGGGTATTATCTCTCCGGAGAGCCCCGAACCTGGGTATGTCTTGCGTCCCGCGCTCGCTCATGCCGACCTCGCCTCTGGAGCCCACCAGTGCCCTCGATCCTCCTCCTATCTTTAGCTATCCCTTGGCATCTGCCGTGCGCCCACCACGACGGGTGGTTTCGTACCCTACAAACAATTTCTTCTTATGTTCTCCGCTAGATAAGAACTTTGGAGTGATTCTTCATCGCACGTTGAGGGATGGTTATATGATCCAATTATATTAGCATTGTTGAGAGATTGCACTAGCCAAAGTATGAACCCTAGGCCTTGTTTTCAAGCATTGCAATACTGTTTGTGCTCACTTTTTTTACTTGCTACCTTGCTGTTTTTATTGTTACTATTACAAAAGTCAATATCTACTATCATTACTACACTTGTATCACCATCTCTTCGCCGAACTAGTGCACCTATACAATTTACCATTGTATTTGGTGTGTTGGGGGCACAAGATACTTTTTGTTATTTGATTGCAGGGTTGTTTGAGAGAGACCATCTTCATCTTGCGCCTCCCACAGATTGATAAACCTTAGGCCATCCACTTGAGGGAAAATTGCTAGTGTCCTACAAAACTCTACGCTTGGAGGCCCAATACGAGTCTACAAGAGTAAAGTTGCGCAGTAGACATATTCAATGAATATCTTTATTTGTTCAACCACAGTGTCGAGGATTCAGTTAATCCCGTATGCAATTCACTTTGTCCGGCGATATGTTACTTGCCCGAGATTCGATCGTCGATATCTCCATACCTAGTTCAATCTCGTTACTGGCAAGTCTCTTTAATCATTCCGTAAAACAATATCACGTGACTAAACTCATTGATGTTGTATCACGTAAAACAATATCACATGAAGCTTCTTATGATGTTGTATTATCGAGAGGGCCCAGAGATATCTCTTGATACGTCTCCAACATGTCTATAACTTCTTATTGTTCCATGTTGTTATATTATCATTCTGGGATGTTTTACAATCATTTTATAGCAACCTTATATCATTTTTTGGGACTAACCTATTGACATAGTGCCCAGTGCCAGTTGTTGTTTTGCATGTTTTTACTTCGCAGAAAATCAATACCAAACTGAGTCCAAATGCAGTGAATCTTTTTGGAGATTTTTTTGGACCAGAAGACATCTAGTGGGCCAAAGAAGTACCCGAGGGGGGCACAACCCACCTAGGCGCGCCTGGTGGGTTGTGCCCCCCTCGGTGCCCTCCTGCACCGCCTCTTCGCCCTATAAATTCCCAAATATTCCAAAACCCTCGGAGAGAACCCTAGATCGGAAGTTCTGCAGCCGCAAGCCTGTGTAGCCATGAAAAACCAATCGGGAGCCCGTTCCGGCACCCTGTCGGAGGGGGAAATAATCACTGGTGGCCATCTTCATCATCCCGGCGGCCACCATGATGAGGAGGGAGTAGTCCACCCTCGGGGCCGAGGATTTGTAGCAGTAGCTATGTGTTTAATCTCTCTCTCTCATATTCTTGAGATGTCACAATCTTGATGTATCGCGGGCTTTGTTAATATAGTCGGATCATATGGTGTTTTCCCCTCTCTATCTTGTCATGAATTGAGTTTTACCTTTGAGATTTCATTTTATCGGATTGAATACTTTTATGGATTTGAGAACACTTGATGTATGTCTTGCTATGAATACCCATGGTGACAATGGGGTATCATATTGATTCACTTGATACTTGTTTTGGCACTCAACTCGTGGATTCCCGAGGTGACATTGGGGTAATCTATGCATAGGAGTTGATGCACATTCTCGTCTTTGTTTCTTCGGTAGAAATCTTGGGGCACTCTTTGAGGTTCCTTGTGTTGGATTGATTATTATGAATATGATATAGTTTGATGCATATAATCAACTCACGGATACTCGCGGTGACATTGGAGTATCTAGGAGACATTAGAGTTGGTTGATGTGTATCATATGGTGTTATTTTAGTACGAACTCTTCGTTAGATTGATCGGAAAGAATAGCTTGGCGTTATTTTAGTAAAAATTCTAGGATATATTGATCGGAAAGAATAGCTTTGAGGTAGTTTCGTACCCTACAAACAATTTCTTCTCATGTTCTCCGCTAGATAGGAACTTTGGAGTGATTCTTCATCGCACGTGAGGGATGGTTATATGATCCAATTATATTAGCATTATTGAGAGATTGCACTAGCGGAAATATGGACCCTAGGCCTCATTTTCAAGCATTGAAATACCATTTGTGCTCACTTTTGCTACTTGCTACCTTGTTGTTTTTTAATTGCTACTATTACAAAAACCAATATCTACTATCATTACTACACTTTTATTACCATCTCTTCACCAAACTAGTGCACCTATACAAATTACCATTGTATTTGGTGTATTGGGGACATAAGAGACTTTTTATTATTTGGTTTCAGGGTTGTTCAAGTGAGACCATCTTCATCCTACGCCTCCCATAGATTGATAAACCTTAGGTCATCCACTTGAGGGAAAATTGCTACTGTCCTACAAAACTCTACACTTGGAGGCCCAACACAAGTCTACAAGAACAAGTTGCATAGTAGACATCATCTCTCTGTCACACCGAGTGACAAATCCTAGTCTCGATCCACGCAACCCAACAGACACCTTCAGAGATACCTGTAGAGAACCTTTATGATCACCTAGTTACGAAGTGACGCTTGATAGCATACAAAGTATGCTTCCGATGTCCGGGAGTGGCATGATCTCATGGTATGAGGAACTGAAACTTGACATGAAGAAAGTTGTAGCAAATAACTAAGCGATCTGATGCTAAGCTTGCGGTTGGGTATGTCCATCACATCATTCTCCTAATGATGTGATCCCGTTATCAAATGAAAAGTCATGTCTATGCTTAGGAAACCTTAACCATCTTTGATCAATGAGCTAGCTAGTAGAGGCTTACTAGGGACACGGTGTAGTTTACGTATTCATACATATATTTAAGTTTCTAGTCAATACAATTCTAGCATGAATAATAAACATTTATCATGAACGTGAAATATGATAATAACCAATTTATTATTGTCTCTAGAGCATATTTCCAACAACATTAACTACATAGGTATTCTCTATGCATTCAACACATCCATGACTATAAAAAATCGCACTTTATCTTAAATAAACCATTCATTTGAAAACAAATTTGGAGCCAATAAAGTGACATTGAACATACAAAAATACTTAATACACATATTGTTGATACATGAGTTGATAGCTTAAGTGGACTCAATTGTACAACTACACAAAATATTATCGACACAACCATCTCCCTTTAACCCGTTCCACTATTATCAATCTTGCCAATCATCCCCCTCTTTTGTTATGAAAGAAGAGATACTGTTAAGTATCATTGTTAATGGGAATAAATATCTTAACATACATTTGCGTGTATAAGCATAACATGGATCAACAATTGTACTTTTGATTACGAGATTAGCTCAAATCTGGACGCATGCTCCATATCCCCAACATAAGCTAGTGATAGTACTCCAAAGACATGAAACATGTATCTTATGATTAGACAATTGATTGCACTTTCTTTAGGAATAAAATTAATCTGAAAATTGTTAATTTGTAGAAGATGGTTGACTGAAAATGTGTGAAGTCAATAAATAGAACATGAGTTGAGGATGGGGCCATGGCTGTTCATATGGCTGCATAATATATTTCTTTTCTTGTTTAAAACACAGTGAATGAAAGTGAAATTTGGTGATCAACAACATATATTGTGAATTTGAAGAAAAGAACAAGTGGCTGAGATTAGAGAGAAAGATATCTGTGGGTATGAATGATTTAAATGGGTAAGTTGTCACCGAGGACCTATGAATTTTTAGATTTGGGTAAGATCAACAGGGAATGTACTTACCAAATCTTACATGATAGTTGTAGAGACCACATTTCAAGCGAAAGGAAGCATATACAACAATGAAGTACTAAACTATAGTCAGGCCATGACTTATCTTCTTCGTACAAATAATCTTGTTCATATATAGTTCAAACCTGAAACTTTGAGGCAACTCACATGAAAATATGATGCTCTATCACAACTCTGACATGTTGCTTCATGAAATGGTGAGAGATTAAGGTTAGGTTAGTAGCATCCAACAAATAAATTTGTTAGGAACAAAAATAGCATAATAAAACGGATTCCAGCAATCTAAACTTTCCCATATTCCTGAAAATTGGCCCCTTTCTTTTGCGGAGACCTGAAAATTGGCTCCGCCGAACTGAATGATTCCAAATAGTATGATACATGTGAATCCACTACCATCTTTATTGATGAACTTGCATAAAATAAAATAGAGATGTTCTTGATTAATTAAATGCCAAAACATGAAGAAATCAGATTGTAGAAGTAATAAGTAATATCACATCCAAAATGATTACTTTTCCTAATAATGGACCAAAAAGAAGGGAACTAAATTAATGTCTCAACCGGGATGCTATCCTCATTTCCTAATTCCAAATCAATCCTTTTTAGGGGACTTATAATCATTCTAGGAGAGGAAAATACATGTTTGAACTTTTTCACCGGGTGATGTCAACTACACAACTTATTCTTGTAGACTCGTGTTGGGCCTCCAAGCGCAGAGTTTTGTAGGACAACAACAAATTTCCTCAAGTGGATGACCTAAGGTTTATCAATCCGTGGGAGGCATAGGATGAAGATGTTCTCTCTCAAACAACCCTACAATCAAATACAAGAAATCTCTTGTGTCCCAAACACACTAAGTACAATGGTAAATTGTATTGGTGCACTAGTTCAACGAAGAGAAGGTGATACACGTGTAGTATGGTTAGTAGATATAGGTTTTTGTAATATGAAAATATAAAAACAGCAAGGTAGCAAGTGATAAAACGGAGCACAAATGGCATTGCAATGCTTGAAAACAAGGCCTAGGGTTCATACTTTCACTAGTGCAATCTCTCAACAGTGCTAGCATAATTGAATCATATAACAATCCCTCAACATGCGACAAAGAATCACTCCAAAGTTTCTATTGGAGAACGTAGGACGAAAACGTGTACCAACCCCTATGCATATATTACCCCAGTGTCACCACAGGAATCTGCAAGTTGAATACCAAAACATACATCAAGTAATTCAATAGAACACCCCATTGTCACCACGGGTATCCACATGCAAGACACACATCAAGCAATCTCAAATCCAATATTCGATCCAACATAATGAAACCTCAAAGAGCAAGACTCAATTCATCACAACAAGATAGAGTGGGAAGAACACTATGTGAGCCAACTATATTACAAAGCTTGCGGCATCAAGAATGTGCCAAATCAAGAACACGAGAGAGAGAGAGAGGGAGAGAGAGAGATTAAACACATAGCTATTGGTACATACCCTCAACCCCGAGGGTGAACAACTCCCTCCTCATCATGGAGACCATCGGGATGATGAAGATGGCCTCCGGTGATGATTGTCCCCTCCAGCAGGGTGCCGGAAAAGGCCTCCAGATGGGATATCTGCGGAACAGAGGCTTGCGGTGGCTAAGTTGAAGTTATAGGTTAACTTTCAGGAATTTCTGAATATATATGAATTTTCAGTGTTGGAATCACGCAAATAGGTTCCACAAGGGCCACATGGTACTAGGGTGCTACCACCCCCCTGGGCGCGCCCTAGTGCCTTGTGAGGCCCCTGTGGGTCTTCTAGTACTCCCCTGAAGCCTCCTGGGTCCCTTTCCTTCCAGAAAAAATGTCAAAAAGTTTCGTTGCATTTGGACTTCATTTGATATGGATTTTCTGGAAAACCAAGAACAAGTAGAAAACAACAACTTGCACTAGGAACTACTTCAATATGTTAGTCTATGAAAATCATATAAAAGTTAAATAAAAAGTGCACCACAACCATATAAAACTACTGTAAACATGGCATGAATACTTCATAAATTATAGATACATCGGAGATGTATCAGCGGGCTGCAACTAAAGATCCTTGGTGCCTTTGGATCTTTGTGTGTGATGTCCTCCATGTGGTTTATGGCCTCCATGAGTGTAGTATGAGAAAACTGAATCCAAATTAGAAGAACTAACCCTCACTACTGCAGGATGGTGCTAACGCGACACTATGATCAGAGACCCTTCGAGAAACTGTGTGCGATGCAATAATCGCAAACGGTGTTGTATGAAAACCGTCAGAAATCTGTAAAACGTTTGTGATAATGGATGCATCAAACACGGTTCGGGTTTTATTTGCGTGTGCGATGAAGGGCATACGGTTCAGTTCAATGAACTATTGGCGATGAGGAGGAACAAAAGAAACGGGCAACCAGATGAAGGCGTGTGCGATACGCAGCATACGGTTCACTCGGATGAACTATTTGTGATTAGGAAACACAAAAGAAACGGCCAACCAGATCAAAGGTGTGTGCGATATACGGCATGCGGTTCACTCGGATGAACTGTTTGCATTGAGAAATGAGAACGGAAACGGTTCAAATGAACAAGATGTGTGTGATACGAGGCAAACAGGTCTGTAATCGGAGACGTGTGCGAAGACCAATAACAACACAAACGATTACTGCTAACAAGCCGTGTGTGTTGTGAGCAAACGATTGCTGGTATAAATTGTGAGTGATTGATGAAAACATCACCGACGGGTTCCATTGTTTAGTCTGTGTGTGATGTGATTTTCTTTGTCCGCACAACATCTACGCTCTATCTACAGCATCAACGTACATACTTAAAAAGACAGCATTGCATAACCAAATTAAGCATACAATTACACAAGTGACTACACACATAACATTTCCACACACCAAAGAAGGCAATTACATGCATACTAAAGTAAGAGAAATGAGGATCTAATCATCTACTTATTGTTGCGACCATGCTTGCCATTTCTCTGCTTCTGGCTAGATCCCTGGCCGTTTTGGGGAAGGAGGGACTTCCTCATGTCAACGATCCGCGTGTACATGTCGTAGCTCGTGTACGCCTCCTTGGCCGCATACACGACATGAGCTTTGTCGAGTTTCTCCATCCAGGCCGAGTGCCAGGCACGCTTGTCCTTGTTGCACGAATCCTTCATGTCTCTGTAGTAGGGGTCGATGATGGCCTCGGTGAGGTGAACTAGTGAGTCCTTCTCATGCTCCTTGCTGCCCCTGATGTTGTATTGGCCCTGGATGTCGACAAGATTCTGGTAGGTGATGCCCGAATTCTCGAGCGCCTTTACATCGTTGGTGATGTCCAGCATAGCGAACATGTAGTGGGGGCAGTTGACAAACCTGGCGAAATGCTCGCAAGGCCTTGTGGCTAGGCAGTAGTGGTAGACGAGGACGTGGTGGCGCACACACATCTGGGCGACGATGACCTTGGGACGAGACCCGGCACGAGCCCGACCACCTTGTACTTATCCTCGACAAGCAACAGCTCCATGATGTTGATGGAGTGCTCCACCCAGACCGGGTTGTTGGTGTACACCACCGAGAGGTCCATGAACCTTCTATGGGTGTCCACCACGGCATGCATGGTGAACTGATGCTCGTCGTCGGCAGCCGCTCGGAGCGCCATTGGAGCCGCGCAGGATACCCTCTAAGAATTTCTTGTGGTGGGTGTGCTTCTTGCAATGGTGGGGCGCGATCGAAAGGTTGAAGAGACACAAGGGTAGGTTAAATGGCCACTGTAATAAATTGGGGCCGGTCGGCCTGTAATCGTCACGTCTTGTCACGGCATTCATAGCGGAGGATTCCAGAATCCAGTGCACGCTTGACAACACCACACCCTAGGTGTGGGCTCGAAGAGCCTGTTCCTACACTACCGCACTGTTTACCGCGCAAGCTTCCCACCCGACTAGTTTGGCCACGCGTCGGCTAGAAGAGGGACAAATCATGGGCGTTTATTTGCAAAAAGCATTGTAAAAACAAAGTGTGTGGAATGACTTCGGTCATAAGTTTACCCTTGGGTGATGAGTGATACGTCTCCAACGTATCTATAATTTTTGATTGCTCCATGCTATATTATCTACTATTTTGAACATTATTGGGCTTTATTATCCACTTTTATATTATTTTTGGGACTAACCTATTAACTGGAGGCCCAGCCCAGAATTGTTGTTTTTTGCCTGTTTTAGGGTTTCGAAGAAAAGGAATATCAAACGGAGTCCAAACGGAATGAAACCTTCGGTAACGTGATTTTCTCATCAGATAAGATCCCGGAGACTTGGACCCTCCGTCAAGAAAGTCACTAGGTGTTCACGAGGGTGGAGGGCGCCCCCCTAGGGCGCGCCCCCTGCCTCGTGGCCCCCCTGTTGCTCCACTGACGTACTTCTTCCTCCTATATATATTCACGTACCCCCAAACAATCAGACACGGAGCCAAAAACCTAATTCCACCACCGCAACTTTCTGTATCCACGAGATCCCATCTTGGGGCCTATTCCGGAGCTCTACCGGAGGGGGCATCGATCATGGAGGGCTTCTACATCATCATGCAAGCCCCTCCGATGAAGTGTGAGTAGTTTATTTCAGACCTACCAGTCCATGGTTAGTAGCTAGATGGCTTCTTCTCTCTTTTTGGATCTCAATACAATGTTCTCCCCCTCTCTCATGGAGATCTATTCGATGTAATCTTCTTTTGTGGTGTGTTTGTTGAGATCGATGAATTGTGGGTTTATGATCAAGTCTATCTATGAATAATATTTGAATCTTCTCTGAATTCTTTTATTTATGATTGGTTATCTTTGCAAGTCTCTTCGAATTATCAGTTTGGTTTGGCCTACTAGATTGGTTGTTCTTGCCATGGGAGAAGTGCTTAGCTTTGGGTTCGATCTTGCGGTGTCCTTTCCCAGTGACAGAAGGGGCAACAAGGCACGTATTGTATCGTTGCCATCGAGGATAACAAGATGGTTTTTTATCATATTGCATGAAAGTATCCCTCTACATCATGTCATCTTGCTTAAGGCGTTACTCTGTTTTTAACTTAATACTCTAGATGCATGCTGGATAGCGGTCGATGAGTGGAGTAATAGTAGTAGATGCAGGCAGGAGTCTGTCTACTTGTCTCGTACGTGATGCCTATATACATGATCATACCTAGATATTCTCATAACTATGCTCAATTTTGTCAATTGCTCAACAGTAATTTGTTCACCCATCGTAGAATACTTATGCTCTTGAGAGAAGCCACTAGTGAAACCTATGGCCCCCGGGTCTCTTTCTCATTATATCAATCTCCATCACTTTATTATTGCTTTGCTTTTTTACTTTGCCTTTTACTTTTCACTTTGCATCTCTATACCAAAAATACCAAAAATATTATTTATCATCTCTATCAGATCTCACTTTCATAAGTGACCGTGAAGGGATTGACAACCCCTAAGCGCTTTGGTTGCGTTGAGCTATTGTTTTTGTGTAGGTACGAGGGACTCACGCGTAGCCTCCTACTGGATTGATACCTTGGTTCTCAAAAACTAAGGGAAATACTTACGCTAGTTTGCTGCATCATCCTCTCCTCTTCGGGGAAATCCAACGCAGTGCTCAAGAGGTAGCAAGAAGAATTTCTGGTGCCATTGCCGGGAGTCTGCGCAAAAGTCAACATACCAAGTACCCATCACAATCCCTATCTCCTGCATTACATTATTTTCCATTTGCCTCTTGTTTTCCTCTCTCCCCCCAATCCACTCTTGTCGTTTTATTCCCCCCTCTCTCTCTATCCTCCCTCTCTATTTGCCTCTTTTTGCCCGTTTGCTTTCTGTTTGCTTGTGTGTTAGTTTGCTTGTTCGTCGCGATGGCTCAAGATAATACTAAATTGTGTGACTTCATCAATACCAACAATAATGATTTCCTTAGCACTCCGATTGCTCCTCTTACCGATGCTGAATCTTGTGAAATTAATACTGCTTTGCTAAATCTTGTCATGAAAGATCTGTTCTCCGGCCTTCCTAGTGAAGATGTCGCTACCCATCTTAATAGCTTCGTTGATTTGTGTGACATGCAAAAGAACAAAGATGTCAATAATGATATTGTTAAATTGAAGCTATTTCCTTTTTCGCTTAGAGATCGTGCTAAAGCTTGGTTTTCATCTTTGCCTAAAAATAGTATTGATTCATGGAACAAGTGCAAAGATGCTTTTATCTCTAAGTATTTTCCTCCCGCTAAGATCATCTCTCTTAGAAACGATATTATGAATTTTAAGCAACTTGATCATGAACATGTTGCACAAGCTTGGGAGAGAATGAAATTAATGATACATAATTGCCCTACTCATGGTTTAAATTTGTGGATGATTATACAAAATTGTTATGCCGGATTGAATTTTGCTTCTAGAAATCTTTTAGATTCGGCCGCGGGAGGCACTTTTATGGAAAAAACTTTAGGATAAGCTACTAAACTCCTAGATAATATTATGGTTAATTATTCTCAATGGCATACTGAAAGATCTACTAATAAAAAGGTGCATGCGATAGAAGAAATTAATGTTTTGAGTGGAAAGATAGATGAACTTATGGAATTATTTGCTAATAAGAGTGTTTCTTCTGATCCTAATGATGTGCCCTTGTCTACTTTGATTGAGAATAATAATGAATCTACGGATGTGAATTTTGTTGGTAGGAACAATTTTGGTAACAACGCGTATAGAGGAAATTTCAACCCTAGGCCTTATCCTAGTAATCCCTCTAATAATTATGGTAATTCCTACAATAATTCTTATGGAAATTATAATAAGATGCCCTCTGATTTTGAATCTAATATTAAAGAATTTATTTCTTCGCAAAAGAATTTTAATGCTATGATTGAAGAAAAATTGCTTAAGATTGATGATTTGGCTAGGAACGTTGATAGAATTGCTCTTGATGTCGATTCTTTGAAACTTAGATCTATTCCACCTAAGCATGATATCAATGAGTCTCTCAAAGCCATGAGAATTTCCATTGACTAGTGCAAAGAAAGAACCGCTAGGATGCGTGCTAACAAAGATGCCTTTATAAAAGCGTGTTTTTCTAGTTCCTATGAAAATAATGATGAAGATCTAAAAGTTATTGATGTTTCCCTTATTAAATCTATGTTTTGCAATATGAATCTTGATAATGATGGGAGTGAATATGATCCACCTTTACCTAGAAGGCGTTCTGAGAATTCGGAATTTGTTGATCTTGATGCTAAATTTGATAAAAGTGGGATTGAAGAAATTAAAACCCTAGATGTTGCTAAACCCACTATTATGGAATTCAAGGAATTTAACTATGAAAATTGCTCTTTTATTGATTGTATTTCCTTGTTGCAATCCGTGCTAAATTCTCCTCACGCTTATAGTCAAAATAAAGCGTTTACTAAACATATAGTTGATGCCTTGATGCAATCTTATGAAGAAAAACTTGAATTGGAAGTTTCTATCCCTAGAAAACTTTATGATGAGTGGGAACCAACTATTAAAATTAAAATTAAAGGTCATGAGTTTTATGCTTTGTGTGATTTGGGTGCTAGTGTCTCTACTATTCCCAAAACTTTGTGTGATTTGCTAGATTTCCGTGATTTTGATGATTGCTCTCTAAACTTGCATCTTGCGGATTCCACTATTAAGAAACCTATGGGAAGAATTAATGATGTTCTTATTGTTTCAAATAGGAATTATGTGCCCATATATTTTTATCGTTCTTGATATAGATTGCAATCCTTCTTGCCCTATTATTCTCGGTAGACCTTTCCTTAGAACGGTTGGTGCAATTATTGATATGAAGGAAGGGAATATTAGATTCCAATTTCCATTAAAAAAGGGCATGGAAAACTTCCCTAGAAAGAAAATAAAATTATCATATGAATCTATCATGAGATCCACTTATGTATTGCCTACCAAAGATGGCAATACCTAGATCTATTCTTGCTTGTTATGCCTACCTAGGGGCGTTAAACAATAGCGCTTGTTGGGAGGCAACCCAATTTTATTTTTATTACTTGATTTTTGCTCCTGTTTAGTAATAAATAAATTATCTAGCCTCTGTTTTGGTTGTGTTTTTTGTGTTTAATTAGTGTTTGTGCCAAGTAGAACCGTTGGGAACACTTGGGGAAAGTCTTGTTGAACTTGCTGTAAAGAAACAGAAACTTTAGCGCTCATGAGAAATGCTGTTATTTTTATTTGAAGATTTATATTTAGTTAATTATTTTTGCAGATGATTAATATATAAATTCCTCACGTCCAGCAATTTATTTTAGAATTTTTGGGGATCCAGATCTTGCGCTAGCTACAGATTACTACAGACTGTTCTGTTTTTGACAGATTCTGTTTTTCGTGTGTTGTTTGCTTATTTTGATGAATCTATGGCTAGTAAAATAGTTTATAATCCATAGAGAAGTTGGAATACAGTAGGTTTAACACCAATATAAATAAATAATGAGTTCATTACAGTACCACGAAGTGGTCTTTTGTTTTCTTTCGCTAACGGAGCTCACGAGATTTTCTACTTTAAGTTTTGTGTGATGAAGTTTTCAAGTTTTGGGTAAAGATTTGATGGATTATGGAACAAGGAGTGGAAAGAGCCTAAGCTTGGGGATTACCATGGCACCCCCAAGATAATCTAAGGACACCTAAAAGCCAAAGCTTGGGGATGCCCCGGAAGGCATCCCCTCTTTCGTCTACTTCTATCGGTAACTTTACTTGGAGCTATATTTTTATTCACCACATGATATGTGTTTTGCTTGGAGCGTCTTTTATGATTTGAGTCTTTGCTTATTATTTTACCACAATCATCCTTGTTGTACACACCTTTTGAGAGAGCCATACAAAATTTGGAATTTGATAGAATACTCTATGTGCTTCACTTATATCTTTTGAGTTATATAATTTTGCTCTAGTGCTTCACTTATATCCTTTAGAGCACGGTGGTGGATTTGTTTTATATAAACTATTGATATCTCATGCTTCACTTAGATTATTTTGAGAGTCTTAATAGCATGGTAATTTGCTTAATAATAAATATGCTTGGTATTCAAGATTTGTAAAAACTTTCTTTTGAGTGCGTTGAATACTAAGAAAAAAAATGATGCTTGATAATTGTTTTGAGATATGAGGATGGTGATATTAGAGTCATGCTAGTTGAGTAGTTGTGAATTTGAGAGATGCTTGTGTTAAATTTTGTGATTCCCGTAGCATGCACGTATGGTGAACCGTTATGTGATGAAGTCGGAGCATGATTTATTTATTGATTGTCTTCCTTATGAGTGGCGGTCGGGGACGAGCGATGGTATTTTCCTACCAATATATCCCCCTAGGAGCATGCGTGTAATACTTTGCTTTGATAACTTCTAGATTTTTGCAATAAGTATATGAGTTCTTTATGACTAACGTTGAGTCCATGGATTATACGCACTTTCCTTCCTTCCACCATTGCTAGCCTCTCTAATACCGCACACTTTTCACCGGTATCATACACCCACCAAATACCTTCCTCAAAACAGCCACCATACCTACCTATCATGGCATTTCCATAGCCATTCCGAGATATATTGCTATGCAACTTTCCACCGTCCTGTTCATTATGACACGCTCCATCATTGTCATATTGCTAGCATGATCATGTAGTTGACATCGTATTTGTGGCAAAGCCACCATTCATAATTCTTTCATACATGTCACTCTTGATTCATTGCATATCCCGGTACACCGCTGGAGGCATTCATATAGAGTCATATTTTGTTCTAAGTATTGAGATGTAATTGTTGAGTTGTAAGAAAAATAAAAAAGTGTGATGATCATCATTTTTAGAGCATTGTCCCAAGTGAGAAAAGGATGATGGAGACTATGATTCCCCCACAAGTCGGGATGAGACTCTGGACGAAAAAAAAGAGGCAAAAAAAGAGAAGGACCAAAAAAAGAAAAAAATGAGAGAAAAAGAGAGAAGGGACAATGTTACTATCCTTTTACCACACTTGTGCTTCAAAGTAGCACCATGATCTTCATGATAGAGAGTCTCTCATTCTGTCACTTTCATATACTAGTGGGAATTTTTCATTATAGAACTTGGCTTGTATATTCCAATGATGGGCTTCCTCAAAATGCCCTAGGTCTTCGTGAGCAAGCGAGTTGGATGCACACCCACTTAGTTTCTTTTGTTGAGCTTTTATATACTTATAGCTCTAGTGCATCCGTTGCATGGCAATCCCTACTCACTCACATTGATATCTATTGATGGGCATCTCCATAGCCCGTTGATACGCCTAGTTGATGTGAGACTATCTTCCCCTCTTTTAGTCTTCTCCACAACCACCATTCTATTCCACATATGGTGCTATATCCATGGCTCACGCTCATGTATTGCGTGAAGATTGAAAAAGTTTTAAAAATGTCAAAAGTATGAAACAATTGCTTGGCTTGTCATCGGGGTTGTGCATGATTTAAATACTTTGTGTGGTGAAGATAGAGCATAGCCAGACTATATGATTTTGTAGGGATAGCTTTCTTTGGCCATGTTATTTTGAGAAGACATAATTCCTTGGTTAGTATGCTTGAAGTATTATTATTTTTATGTCAACATGAACTTTTGTCTAGAATCTTTTGAATCTGAATATTCATACCACAATTAAGAAGATTTACATTGAAATTATGCCAAGTAGCACTCTGCATCAAAAATTCTGTTTTTATCATTTACCTACTCGAGGACGGGCAGGAATTAAGCTTGGGGATGCTTGATACATCTCCAACGTATCTATAATTTTTGATTGCTCCATGCCATATTATCTACTGTTTTGGACATTATTGGGCTTTATTATCCACTTTTATATAATTTTTGGGACTAACCTATTAACCGGAGGGCCAGCCCAGAATTGTTGTTTTTTGCCTGTTTTAGGGTTTCGAAGAAAAGGAATATCAAACGAAGTCCAAACGGAATGAAACCTTCGGAAACGTGATTTTCTCATCAGATAAGATCCAGGAGACTTGGACCCTCCGTCAAGAAAGCCACGAGGCGGTCACGAGGGTGGAGGGTGCCCCCCAGGGCGCGCCCCCCTGCCTCATGTGCCCCCTGTTGCTCCACCGACATATTTCTTCCTCCTATATATATCCACGTACCCCCAAACGATCAGATACGGAGCCAAAAACCTAATTCCACCGCCGCAACTTTCTGTATCCACGAGATCCCATCTTGGGGCTTGTTCCGGAGCTCCGCCGGAGGGGGCATCGATCACGGAGGGCTTCTACATCATCATCCAAGCCCCTCCGATGAAGTGTGAGTAGTTTATTTTAGACCTACGGGTCCATAGTTAGTAGCTAGACGGCTTCTTCTCTCTTTTTGGCTCTCAATACAATGTTCTCCCTCTCTCTCGTGGAGATCTATTCGATATAATCTTCTTTTTGCGGTGTGTTTGTTGAGACCGATGAATTGTGGGTTTATGATCAAGTCTATCTATGAATAATATTTGAATCTTCTCTGAATTCTTTTATGTATGATTGATTATCTTTGCAAGTCTCTTCGAATTATCAGTTTGGTTTGGCCTACTAGATTGGTTGTTCTTGCCATGGGAGAAGTGCTTAGCTTTAGGTTCGATCTTGCGGTGTCCTTTCCCAGTGACAGAAGGGGTAGCAAGATACGTATTGTATCCTTGCCATTGAGGATAACAAGATGGTTTTTTTAATCATATTGCATGAAACTATCCCTCTACATCATGTCATCTTGCTTAAGGCGTTACTCTGTTTTTAACTTGATACTCTAGATGCATGCTGGATAGCGGTCGATGAGTGGAGTAATAGTAGTAGATGCAGGCAGGAGTCGGTCTACTTGTCTTGGATGTGATGCCTATATACATGATCATACCTAGATTGTCTCATAACTATGCTCAATTCTGTCAATTAATCAACAGTAATTTTTTCACCCACCATAGAATACTTATGCTCTTGAGAGAAGCCACTAGTGAAACCTATGGACCCCGGGTCTCTTTCTCATTATATCAATCTCCATCACTTTATTATTGCTTTGCTTTTTACTTTGCCTTTTAATTTTCACTTTGCATCTCTATACCAAAAATACCAAAAATATTATTTATCATCTCTATTAGATCTCACTTTCGTAAGTGACTGCGAAGGGATTGACAACTCCTAAGCGCGTTGGTTGCGTTGAGCTATTGTTTTTGTGTAGGTACGAGGGACTCGCGCGTAGCCTCCTACTGGATTGATACCTTGGTTCTCAAAATCTGAGGGAAATACTTACGCTACTTTGCTGCATCGTCCTCTCCTCTTCGCGGAAATCCAACGCAGTGCTCAAGAGGTAGCAATGAGGTCAAAGTTACACAGAAGGGTGATGATGGACACTCGAGTGCGATAATTAATTCTGCGCTCTACAGAGCAAATGGTGGAAGAAACCAACTGTGTGCAATATTGTCGAAGATCGCAGTCGAGTTAGCTATACAGATCGTGTGCTGTGAGATTGACAAGGTAAACTGATTCGAGAATGGTTAATAAAATCTAAGACCATTGCATATTAAGGTCAAAATAGTGCTAGCAATATACGAGTCTCATACGATGCCATTTCAACGATTGTACCACAAAAGCTCGAAATGTTACAAGGTTCAAATTCCATAGTTATATGACTCAAATTCGAAGATTACAAGGTTCAAACTGATATTAGAAATGAAATTCAGCTCATCTGCTGCAAACGCTCGCGCTGATGCGCTGAACATGGATATGAGAGAGGTTCAAACTAATATCACCGTTTCTAAGTCTGGCTTCGAAACCTCACAATTTTTGCAAAGGGGTCAGCCACTGATAAGTCATGTATGGGGTTGAACCGATGACTTCCGATTACTCTGTCATCTGAAGTTCCAAAATGAAATTCAGCATTTTTGGATCCTACTCCATTCTACCGTAGGCGCCAGCATTGATCAATAGACCATTCATTTTTGTGAAATAAATGTAGGGCAAACCTCATTTCCTTCAGTACCCTTGCTCTGAGAACAAAGAACCTGGCGAATATAATCTTCGGTAAGGTCCCACGGTAGAAGTTCAAAGTAGTTTCTGAGAGATGCAAATCTAGGCATTCGACGTGATTGTTATATTGTATCACAGTATCCACAACTGGGCCTAATCTTATCTGCAAAAGAAGAATTGGTTTGCAGGATTTGTAAAATGCACTAACGTGTCATCTTTGATCTGACATGATTAACATGGGCATTTGATTACATTCTAGAAAAATGTAGCCTTCTTCACAAGAGGTTGGAGTGGATGAAAAGTTCCCTAAGAAAACTAGTACAGATGAATCCAAAGGAGAAATTCTTATTGAATGTAACCATATGGATCAAGCAACCAATATGGGGGGGGCATGTATGTACTGAAATCCTCCAAAAGAACCTTCAGAAATTGTAGTACATTGTCATTGTAAACTTGGAAAAAGGTGTCACAAATTGAACTCCCTTATGGTTAACATTTAACAAGAAAGGAACGTCACCTCGATATATAGCTTCTCCAAGCACGGAAAGCATCTCAGGAAACTGATAACTTGCTCCAGGTCGGCCCGATAGATTCTAGTGCCAAGACCTTCACTGTGCCTAGTTTTGGGGTCAAGCTTGTCGGAATCATTTTCTGAATGACAGAGGAACAAACATCTTCAAAATTAGAAATAATGTTAATTTGTAGAAGGAGAGGTAGAAGGCGGTTGTTGTACCTGAACAGGTGTGGATCCAATAACAAGTTCGGAGTATTTGTTAGACGAGTAGCCCACCACTATCAATTTCGGCGTAGAAATGACATTGATTCTTGTTGGACCTTCTTGATCAACTACAAGTAATCTCTCAAGTGCAGGTGTGTCCTGGATGACCATACCGTGGTCCACCTTTTCTGATGTCTTCCTGTCGCACCAGCAACAAACATAAATAGTCTGGAGAGTCATGGAGGTGATGTGGAAGGTACTCAACCCATTGATCGCCTGAAGACGAAGGTACTCGAGTGTAGTACAGACACGGAGCAGGCGCTCCATGTCACCCTTTGAGAGGCAGACGGCGACGAGCTCAAGGTGCTTCAGTCGTGGTAGAATAAGAGCGGGTGCATCATTAAGGGGCGGGAAATGGCAGTTCCTGAACTTGGCGACGCGCAGCGTGGGCGCGAGGCGGAGTGTGGACGTTGGCAGCGACCGCATATGCCCATCATCAAAAGTGAGCTTCTCGAGCTGATCTAGGGCGGTGGATCGGAACCAGTCATCAAGCTTGGCTAGGTCCTTGATGTTGGAACGGAACTTGCCCATTCTAAGGCCTTTGGTTGGGCCAAGGTGACTGCCAAGGATCTTGGAGAATGCATCCAAGCTTTTATGAGAGCCATGGAGGAGCTCGTGGGTGTCGATGAGGTTGAGAGGGCTAGAGTTCCATAGGGGGCGCCACCGCCGGGAAAGGAGGGTTGTCCACGCCCCATATTTGATTGGGAGGAGGGAGATGATGACTCTCAACATATCATCGGGGAGGCTGCTGATTAAGTCTAGGCCTGCTGGAGTCGCTTGCGGTTCTAGCTCGCCCCGCCTCCCCTTGTTGGCAGCCCCATTCTCCACCTCCGGAGTCTCCTTGTCAGCAGCGCTTTCTGATAGAAATGGGAGTACTGGGAATATTGAATTAAAACAGGGCAATAGAAAAGTGTATTGGTAACTAGAAGTTATTAGGTAGGGATATAGTAAGAAAAGGGAATAACAATTGGTTTCTTAAATACTACACAATTCATTTGACATTGCTGGGTAAGTCAACATATGCAGATAGTTGAAAAGAAAACTTACTTTGAACAAAGTCTAGACAGATGATTTTGTTGGGGAAGTTAGCATATATATCATGACCAGGCCCTTCTATGTGCAGTGCAATTTTAGTGCCAGCTTTCAGTACATAAAACTTTGCAATTTCATTCCAAAAGCCAGTGCCAAATTAGGAGTCACCACGTTCATCAAGTCTTACAGTAGCAACGATTGTAAATCCATGGTTTGTGTGTAGTATGACATTCATGGAGCCTTGATATATGTAAAGGGAAAAAACTGTGCACTACATAATTTGTTGCATAGCGAGGGATGTCTTGCAGAAAATGGTAGTATTGTTAAAGAAAAGATGGTAACATGCAAATATGGGCCCAAATTGAAAGAACTGTACAACAGTTGAAATCGAAGGACAAAATTCTATAATTAAACAGATAGGGTAAACATGATGTCATGGAAATATGAAAGTAATCGAAAGAACAATACATCATTAATTTGCCTAATATAGAAAGAAGAGGGGGAAAATCCCCTTTGACGTATATGGTGCATGTGGCACCTTTTATCCAAATGTAGCAATATTTATAATATGTTCAGGAAAGTAGGCCATGCCAACCGATTTAGGGTGAGATTGAACATACCGCGCGCGTCCTCAAGTTATCTCGTACGATGAGATGGAATCTCTGGCGGCGGTCACCAAGTCTTGAACTGTCGGCACACTGTACATTCTATGAATGAAAGAAAAAAACCTCAAATCAGCTCGAATAAAAATGAATTCACGGCGATTTCCGCTGGGTGATTAAAGGAGGCAGATGAACTGGGATAAGAGACGAGATAATATCTCATTAAATTAGTTACCTTGTCGTCCATGAGAAAGAACCCTTAGTACAGCAGATTCCCCAACCGAGCAGAGCTGGGTCGACCACGAGCAGCGACGAGAAAGTCGATGGCAATAGGCGGCGGCAAGCGGAAGTGGCAAAATGCGGTGGGCTTTGCCAGCAGCCTGGCGGCGGCGGTAGGCGTCGAGATAAGTGTTTACCGCCGCGATAGGCGGTGCCATGGCATAGACGCGGAGGAGCTTGTGCAGGTGTGAATGGGTAACGTACTGGAGGGGCCGAGGGGGTGGCGGGAGGGTTAAGAGTTTTTGTGACATGGGGATGGTGAGGGTTTTCTTTTTCTTTTTTGAATTGGGTGGTGAGCATTTTCTGTCCCACAAAGAATTTTGGGGGCGACGGTTTGCTAGAGAGAACCATGTGTGGTTGAAGTAGTAGGCAAAATGAAAGTCATTGCGCACGGTTTCAATTTTGGGAACCGTGTGTGATTGACGTACTACCTCCGTCCTGGTTTATTGGTCCCCTATTGTAATTTTTACCAAAATTTGGCGAAATATTTAACATACTCAGACATAGATAATAAGCATACACGTACATAAGCATAGTTCAACCATAAGTACATAGTTCAACCGTCATTAAGCCTACTCAAGCATACATAGTTCGATCCATCCCACATCTCATCTCACATGCGGCCGGCACGATCCTGAAGCTTCTCCAGGTACTCGGCGTATGCGCCGTGCGCCAACCTGCGAGAATACTTCTGCTTGAAGGAGCTAACGGCCCGTCCTCTTGCATGCGCTAGAACACTTAGATACGCATCATGAATCTTGTGGTTGGAAAATGGGCATCCATAGCCGTTGTTCCAGGTGCTAATACGCTTGTTATGCATTCCCCATAAAGCTCCCTCAGGATTCGCCTCTTGTACCTCCTCTGGGCATCTTCATCCTTGCTGTCCACATCGTCAGACAACACCTATAAAAATAGTAAAACAAATTTGGCATCAAATCACTGATTACATGTCGTGAAGTAGGATTAGGAATTTATGGCTATTTATTTATACATATCCAGAGATTATGGCTTGATTTTTAAGCACAGTCGTCTATGTACAGACCAATCTTGAAGAAAACAATGGCACAAACATAGGTAGGTCATTCCAAATCAATTTTCAAGTCTTGGTTAGGAATTATTTGCACAGATGAAAGAACTAATCACTTATCACCTATACCATTCAAACAATCAATACACTACACGGATCTAACAAAACTTACTCAGATTTCATGGATTGGTAGAACATAACCACATGATTTCTATTCCAAAAAGGGGGAGCCAGGAGTAACTAGAGAAACCCTATGATCTATTTGACACATAAATGGGTATAGATGACTAACCAGCTGTCCGTGTTGTCGAAGTCGTCGCCGGAGTGGTCGTCGGATTAGTCGCCGGAGTGGTCGTCGGAGTCGTCGCCGGAGTGGTCATTGGAGTCGTTGCCGGAGTCGTCGGAGTCGGTGTGGAACTCCACCTCCGACTGTGGAATCTCGACGACGTCAGGGTGAAGCGATAACTCGCCGGCGATGACGACAACCTCTGTCTCCATCTCCACGCCGTGCTCCGGTGCTTTAGCAGCCCCGGTGTCGCCAATCCCTCCGATGGGGCGCTTCGGCGGCATCCTCATACACTGACGGCTTTGAGGACTGAGAGCGGCATCGAGGATGCAAGCGGAGAGAGAGGATTGTGTGTGCGTAGCGAGGACGGGGGTGTGGCCGCTCGGGCGCACCATTAATATGGAGTAGTGGGAGTTGTGGGAGAGAGGCGGGTGGCGGTCAAACCGATGGCTTGCCTCCCGGTGAGCCTGCGCACTGGACTGCTGGCATGCCTACCAAAGTTTTACACAGCTACTTGCACGCCTCCCGTTGAGATTGCGCAGCGAGCACGGCTCCCCGTCTCACTACAAAAAAATACACTTCCATGACGATACGTGTTTGTCACAGTAGGTCGCATTTTCTGTCATGCATGTACATCCATGACGATTTTATGACAGAATCAAGATAGTCATACTTGTATTGTCATAGAAGTGTTCCATGACATTACCAAAATTATCATCACGGAAGTGTCCACTTCCATGATGATAAATCCCGCGTCACAGAAGTGCTTTCGTCAAGGGTGACCGACACGTGGCATCCACCGTAATGGGACGCCGTTAAGCTATCGGGTCGGCTTTTGGATCCGATAACCCGTTAACAGGCCGGACTAATGGGGATATTCCACATGTAAAATCATCAATGGCTGGAGGAAACACGTGTCGGCTCATCGTTGGGACATATGTCATCCACTCATTGGACAGAAGGCTCCTATGATACGTCGACACGTGGTACGGCCCAACAGAGGCCCATTCCTGTGAAAAGGCTGGCCCGTTTGACTTGGTCAAAAGGTGGCGGGCCGGCCCATGTAAAGCCTGTTAACGGCCTATTCGCATATAGACCATTTACAGCCCGCTAACCCAAGGCCCGTTATGCCCTATCTGAATTAGGCCCAGTAGCGTCATCTGGGCCACCCAATATGATTCCAGCCCGTTTTCACTTCTGCCCCATGTATGGCCGATGAAGTCTTTCGGCCCATATGAGGCCCTATGTAACTCTTGGCCTATTAACGGCCTGTGGTGAAACTGGCCAGTAATGAACAGTGTATCACTTTGCACCCATTAACCGCCCGTGGTGAAACTGGCCCGTAATGAATAGTGTATCACTTTATACCCATTAATGGACCGTTATTCCGTTGGGCCATTTCCAGCTCATGTTATCTTTCGGCCTTCTCAGAGCCCATTTATTCTTGGGCTCATTTCCAGCATTTGTTTACTTACGGCCTGTTACTGCCATTTTCTGCTTATGGGCCAAATTCAGCCCGTGGTTACAGTCGGCCCATTTGTGGTTCGTTAATACATTGGGCCGTTTTCATAGCGTCATCAAATACGGCCTATTAACGATGGCCCGTTATGGTCGGCCCATGAACGGACGATTCCAACTGTAGCCCGTTTACGGCCATAATGTGGCCTGTTATTGGCCCATGTTTGGCCAATCGATCATACTGCCCGTATAAGGCCCATTGATGATACGGCCCGTAGAAGGCCCACTGTTTCTACGGCCCGTAGGAGGCCCAGTGTCACTACAGTAAATATTAGCCCATGGTTATTGTAGCCTAGTTCTAAAAAATAGGTTATTGCAGCCACTAGCAAACCGCGGAAAAAGAACTGCAATGACTACAAGCAAACAAATAAACAAGACAACAAGGAAATAAATAAGCAAGCAACTTACGCTAGGCTATCACGGCTATCACACATATTACATACACTAGGCATCAAAGTTCGCCACCAGTGCAAATAAATGCACCAACAAAAGAATATACAAAACTGAGAGCACTTCAGAAGGAACTAGGCCTGGCTTGGTCGGGCCCCCCAAACAGCTGAAGAAGTTGAGTAGACCTCAGTTGTGTCAACGATAGATGCATCAACACTAGATTTAAGGCATGATGGTGCGCACGGCAGTCCTCTGACATCTTCATTGCATTTTTGACTTCAAGTCGGAGCTGAGCTGAAGCAAGCCTTTCCGCTTTAAGTTGAGACTAAAGAAGTTGAACTGATTGAGGCAGTGACTGCACAGAGGTTGTCTCACACCTGTTGGTGAGTAGCTTCAACTCACCGTCTTCATCAAGACAGGACCTTGGGGTCATCTCACTATCCTCAAGATGGTTTGGCTCACTATCTTCCCTAAAGTTCTTCCTGGCGTAAGAGATACGAGTCTGAAAGAGGAACAAGGAGACACGTAAGGTTTCACAATTATATAAGCAAATAAATGGATCTGTTCTGCATAAGGAACATGTTTTTACAACTACAATTTGAAACTGGTAGTTGTTGCAAACATCCAATCAGATGTAAAGAGCAAAGCAAACAACAGTGGAGGAAATGATGCCTATCCAAATCTATACTAGAACAAAGTTTGAAGGCTTGAGAAGGATGAACTTACATTACATTTTAACACGGGCTGGACAAAGCCCTTCTCCATGTTGATGGAAGGATAATTCAATAAATTCCCCAAAGAAAATTCTTTATAAACGTTGCCATTATTCTACATTTTGCAAAGAGTAAATATAGATCAAATAATATTGGAAGAAACAGAGGATAATGAAGCTCAGGTGTAGACTGATGATACATAATCAAATAGCAATTAATTAAGTACAGCGTTACAAGGCAAAAGGGAGAGAGGTACTGACAAGAGCAATGCAGAGCCCATTATTGTTTTGAGATCGTATGATCCTTTGACAAACGAGATTCATCTGAAATTAGTTTTCATACAAGAGAGAAGGTAAGGCACAAGCAGAAATTTAGGAGTTCAAATTTTCAATTGATATCATAGACAGTACCTGATGCTGGGCTCCCAGTAGTTCTAATAGGGGTTTGGCCACTGGAGTAGGGGTAAAGTGTGGTACAGTTGGGCATGTGTTTTCTGTGGCTGTTGATCTATCTGATTTAACAGGTATCACTACCTTTTCCAAATACCTAGTTTGTACTCCTTGAGGATCTGCACTCACCCTCTTCCTTTTGGACATCTATTACGAAAGAACAGCATTTGACTGGAAAAACATAGTGTGACGACACATGGAATAGGTACAGAAAATGGATAGGTATGGCATATACTCATATATGATGCTTAAACTAAGCAGATGGTGTAACAAAGTAGAAGTAATGCAAGAGGTCAGATGCAAAATATGTGCGACCAATACAACTTTGCAAAGTTAGAGCAAGCACCTTGATGGGTGAATAAGATAGGCCATCCTCCACCATGCCAAGTTTGTTAGCCAGTGGATCGTTCCGCAATATTCCTCTCGTGCGCCCATTCTCATATTCATTTTGATAATGTTCAATATCTGACATGCATGAAAACACAAAAACAAGTGAGATTTTCTTTGTAATGCAGAAGTGATTCTAATCCAATACTGCCTCCCTGCAAACCCCTTTGTGCTATCTATGCAATTCTTTTAAAAGATGCCATGCATGCTGTAATTTGTTGTGTGCATTAATATAATGTGGCATACTACTCAAAATATGAGAGCTCCAGAAGTGATGACACTTCGCAGATGATAGCTTCAACATATAGTAAAGAAGAACAAGTCGACCTGACCTGACAGATTCAAAATATAGTAAGGGAGAACAACTCGACCGCGAGAGAAGAGTGTCATCTTAAAGAAGAGTAGAAGAGCAAGCAGATTGAAGATATTACAAGTCTTTCAATACAATGTCGGTTGGCCACCCATGATGAACCAGAGCGCACAGAGAAATACTATTCTTTCCGGTCTCTCCATATGTGGCTCACATGCATTTCGAAACTAAAGTAGGAACATTTAGCTAACCAATTAAACATCTCTCAGTTTTACTAATATCAGCAATAATATCAGATATGAATTTTTACAACTAAGCTTGTTTAGCTCGATGGGTGGAGCAGTGCTATTACGACACGAACCACGTAGGTTGATTGTGGTCATCATAAAATGGGGAAAACATAAGCATGATGAGTACAGTGTTGACCATGGCAGTGGGATGGCAGATTTGAAGTTGCAAACTGCGCAAAGGGTAGTTAGCAACCGATGTTTGCTTTGAAATAACAACTAAGATTTTGTATGGACAAGAAAGTACGGTCAACAAGTGACAAAGAAATGCAATTATGCTTTCTCTCTATATGTCACGACATGCATTTGGAAACTCAAGTGGGACTTTTAGCTAACCAATTAAATGTGTCGGTTAACTAATATCAGTATCATATCACAATCATATTTGAACAACTAAGCTTTCGAATTCTGAGTGTTGTGTTGTTTAGCTTGAAGGATGGAGTAATGCTAGTACGACAGAAAGCACCTACGCAGATCATAGTAGAGTAGATGAAAGGGGAAAACCCTAAGCATCAAGAGAAAAATCAGGAAAGTGGAACTAGTTGGACCAGTGGGTGGCGCACATGCTTTTCGAAACGAATATAGGAACATTAGGTGACCAATTAAACGTTCTATGTTTTAGTGATATATTAGATTCGTATTTCAACATGTAAGCTTTGGGTTGAGGTCTTGAGGAGTAGTGCTAGCATGACACGAAGCACCTACGATGATGGTAGTGAATATAAATGGGGGAAACCATAAGATTTTATGAGTATAGTGCCCATGCCATGGCGGATCTGAAGGTGCAAACTGGACAAAGCTACTTCGCAACCAATGTTTGCTTTCAACTAGCCACTACGATTTGGTACGGACAAGAAAAGTACAGTAAACAAATTACGATCTATTTTCCTGGTGAGATCAATAACTTAAGCACATATGGAAGAGTACCACCTCTCTTGCGATGCCGTGTAGGCCTATGCTGATACGTTGAGGGTGCTGCGGGTGCGATGGCTGTCGGTGGCGGGGAAGAAGACTTTCGACGGCAGACGGCTGGGTCGGGGGATATATCATGTTGCCGTGGACGAGGCGGTCGTAGGAGCGGCAACGTCAAGGTGGACGACGGCACCGATGAAGCGAGAGGAGGCGATGAAAGGATCCTGGTCCAGCGCCGTGGATGAGAGACGTCCATCTCTTGCAGTGGATGACGGGGTAGGGGTAGCAGCTCCGACAAGGTGGATGATGGGGTGGCGGACGGAGGAGGCTGGCCGCAGTGCAGAGGTTGTCATACCGCCGACGGTGTATGAATGGGGAAATGGAGGGGAGGGGGATCTCAAACTTTGGGACGCGCTTCTCTAAAATGGGGGAAAGTTACGAACTTATCCCCCGTTTAAAATTTCGGACATCGCGTCGGTTGGGGATAGGACGGTAATCTCGCATCTCCCAAATATTTGCCGGTAACTATTTTGGGCGAGGAGAGGGTGTTTTGCCGCCCACGCTTGGCGCCCATGGTGTATGAACGGGGCTGACATGTAGGGCGGTTGTGTCACGTCTGATGGAAGTGACACATCTACCCCTATTTAAAATATTAGCCTACATCAATTTCGGACGAGGAGAGTTTGTTTTGCCGCCCATCGTGTATGAATGGGGAAATGGAGGAAGAGACACATGTCTTTTGGACGAGCTTGAATCGAATGTGTTTTGTCGCCCACGTTTGGCACCCACCGTGTCTGAATGGGCTCAGAGGCCATCGTGTCACGTCTGATTGAAGTTACTAGTCTACCCGTATCGATAGCAGTGTAAATCCGATCGATAAGGATGTCAAGTGTCAGGGGTAGATAGTAATTTCCATCTCGCAAACACTTGCTTCGGGCAGCCCACAAATTATAGTAGGTGTTTAGCCGCTTCGTTCAAAACTTGGGAGAATTAGCATTCACGTTTGCCCTGGGACCTGGGAAACTAAATTCAAATTCAATTTGTATTCAATTACGAATATATTTTTTGTTATTTATTTCTTCAAAACCATAACAAAGATTTATTCCACCTTTATATATGATTATGATTTAGAAATGTATTCGAATTCAGTAGGTTGGATACACTCTGAGTCAAATGGTTGTTTCATCCAATACAACATGCTCACACGAAAAATAGTTCACCTTATGTCAATCATACAAGTATTGAGGTTTACCTCGCCTAAAAAATTCGGATCATTACAACACATGGACAACATAGGGGGTCTTGCAACATAATCCATTCAGAGACATGACACAACATGCAAGTACAATAATCTAATGACAATTTCAACTGGTATCTAAAGAAGAACCGGGATTACCTTGGGCTTCAGATAGTAGAAACAGCAGGACCTCCTCCGTCCTCAAATGCAACATTCTTACTTCCTCCAATTCTTGGGTTGCTTGCATAATGCGTGCCGCTAATTTCGTAATTTCCAGCCTCAAGATAAAGATTACCTCATTCATGGCAGCCACACCATCTCTTTCTGCCTCTAGTAGAGCCTCAAGCACTATAATATATGTGCTCAGACTGCTCTCCGGCGGTGTTGCCTCTGAACTGCTACCATCTGGTAACATGCATGGCGCGCTGCTTCCACAAATAGATTTTGGGGTTGTACATTGTGTCCTAGTGTGAACGGCATCCTGAAAGGTTTCCGCTGGACATTAGTAAGAGATAGTTATTGTATGATCCAGGCAGTAAGCTTACATGGTAAACGACGGACGAATTATTGCCGAGCATGGCAAACTATATTTAAATGGTTCGAAGCAGCATCAGCCAAAAAGAAATTAAAATGGTAAGATGAAACTAGGGATGTAATTGGCAAATAAACGACATCCGCCAGTCCCATCTAGTTAGTTTTTGCTACCTCCCTAGTTCATTTTCCTCAAAAAACAAAAACTCTTTTGAACTATCATACCACTAGTGGACTTTAATCGGTATTAAACGGGACCTAGTAGACACCCCTAGTTGAAAGGGAGTGTACAACCGCTATATTTAAGTTGCCAAGGCATCTAAGCAGTTGAAATAATCTGAGAAAGCACTTAACAGTGTGGCCTCATATAAACTACGAAGACAGTCTTGTGATGAAGTTGAGAGGAAAAGTTAAGGACTCAAATGAAATAGGCATGCATTTCTTTACGATAGTACATCAGGCACTGCTGACATATCAGGTATAGTGTAACAAAAAATAAGCATTCGAATCAAGCAATACAGCAAAGCAGACAACTGAACTATTTGTAATTCGGTAGGATTACACATTGAGGGCACAAGCCAAGAAAGCAGCCCACTCGCATTACATTTCACATGTACTAAAACACACTGGCTTACCATATGTTGCTGTGAAGCCTAGCTGCTGTTGCAATGTTCTTTGAAGATATCGTCAGCATCCTGTGGTTGCAAATCTAGTTGTTGTAGTTTATTCTGCACCATCTATTTAGGTAAAATTAATTTTAATCGCATGCATTGGTCCGAATTGATCATGAATGGTTCATCTAAACTAATGAAAGAAGGGTGTGTGCATACACGACAATATATCTGCTTCCCTCTATTTTTATGCTTGTTCGAGGTGCCAACCCCAAAAGAACAAATATTTTGCTTGATGGGGTTGGCAGCTCCATAATTAATAGAAGCATCAAATTAGTCATGCAACTTCGGAAGATCAAGAACACACAAACAAGTAATGAACAGAGGCTCGGAGTAGTGATGTAATAGCTAGCATAAGAAAATGTCGGGTAAAATAAACAAAAAGCAGCGGAACCACATGCTAGTTTGCTGATGTGTAATTAAGCATAGAGAACATTAAGCAGTCTGATGGAACCAACAGGTGGCATCAGAACAAACTAAAGCATATTAACTATATGTGCACTAGTATGTAATTTAGCACATGTAACATGTTCACTGCCAGAAGTATGGCCCTACAGGTGCAAGCAGAATAATGTGTCTCATGAAAAACTGAATGATGCCCTGAAAAATTCAAAGGTGCGGTGCTTATGCTAGGAAAGTGAACGTAGGCACCGGTCGTTGGATAATAGTACCTGATTCTCGGTGGCGTATGGGTATCGTTGTCATACTTGATAGCTAAGGATCATCGATGGTGCTCGTGTTGCGGTTGAGTTTGGGCCGGCTGTCACCGTCGCTGAAGTGGCTCCAGTGCTACGGTTGCGGCGCCTGTCGACATACAAGAAAGCTCATCTATGGTAAGTGAACAATTGCATGATAAAGAGAAAAACCGAAGGAGTACAAATTGAAATAACCTGATGAGGCTGCGGCGTCGGTAAAGCAGGGCCGGTGGAGTTGAATATGGCGTCCGTGGAGCGGGTCCGGTGCAGTGGACGAAGGTTTCGGCGGGTGCGTTGTACAGTGCTTTCGGTGAGGCAGATCTGTTGCGACGGATGAGGGCTTGTATGAAGGGCCAGCGAAGGGGCGGACGAGGGAGTCAGTGAAGGGCCTACGCTGCGGTGGACGAGGGCACCAGTTAAGCAGATCCGGTGCGGTGGACCATGATGGCGGTCAAGGAGATCTGGAGCGGTGGACAAGCCAGTCGCTGAAGCGGCTCTGATGAAGTGGTAAGTTGGCAGTTGGGGGTTCCAAGGTGCGGAAGGTAGATCCGGCGGGGTGTGAGGTCCACCGCTGCGGCAGAGGACTAGATTCAACGGCTTGCCGAGGTTGGGGGGTCGGGGAGGGGAAGGGGAGGGGCTCTGAGGAAGAATGTTGGGGGCAAAGAGGGGAAAACAATGGAGTTACCATAGTAGCCCTTTTCCGTTCATGTGGCAGGGGTAAAACAGGAATATCACAGGGCTAAACTTTCGGGCATGTGATATTTCGATGTGAGCGGGAAGTTTGAAAGCTTTTGGCGCCTAAAATTATAAGTATTCTGCTCTCGTACGGCCGACTATGGTATCATGGCCGACAAATTGTTTGTTTTGCACGCAAAAAAATGTGCAAGTTTTGAAAATCAATGTCTCCAACTCGAAACTTAGATTGTCCATTCAATTCAAATATGGATCATTGCGCTACTACAAGCAAATACCATCATACGGTCCAATTCAAATGAAATTCCAAATGTGTTTATCCTAAATATGATGACAAAAGCAAAAATGTGTATGTGTATGAATAAAGTGGATGATTATAAAGTTTGAACATGCCCGTATGTGTATATCTCTAGGTTTGATATATGAATTTGAAATCACGAAATCCCGGCTTAAAAAATGTACCTCCGTTTAAATGAATTACAAAAGCTAATGATGGAGTCGAATTCCAAAATTCCAATCTTAGGTTTGTAATTCTGGTACATCAAGGTATATCACGCATGTTCAAAAGTATCTTTATCTCATAGTACAAACCGTGAAACAAATTGATCAACCATGAGTGCACAATATCTCAATTACGCTAAAGTCCCTCAAATATAGACACCTCACTCTTTATCTGAAGTCACCCCCCACCACCACACACACACACACATAGAGAAGTCGTTCTCTCCCCCAAACACCAACACACGAGCACATTAACACCCCTCTCTCTTGTAAAGTCCGGACCCCAACATAGGTCTCTATCACTTTGTCTCTCGGGCATGCACACATCTCTTCCCTCACTCTCTAGGTCTCCCGCTATCTCTCTTACCCAAGCACACGCACTATGTAGAGTGTATATTTCCCATACACACAAAACGTCGCCCCAAACGTCTATCTCCCTAGTTATGTGGCTCTCGCGCACTCACCTCACACACCACCCCCACTGCAAACAAGCACACTTTGTCTCCTTGTGCACCACTCTCCTCTTTCTATCTCTCCCACATGCAGACCCGCCCCAGCTCCTTCCCTGTATACATATATGTCATGAATCTTTGCATAGCTCCCTAATGTATAATCGTTCTCAATTTCGCACATTGTTGTCTACACCATCTATTCTAGATCTCTCATGAAGTCCCTATCACACACATGATGACTCGCTTCCCTTGCGTCTCCGTTCATAGGCCAATTTCGGACAACATCAACATTTTCTCCCTATCTATACGCCATTTATGGACACAAACGACCCCTCTCGCCCCCCCTCTCTCTCTCTCTCTCCGTCGCTAGCTCTCTCTTTCTCTCGCTCTCACACCCCTATCCCACACACACACTCGATGTCTCTTCCAAATAGTCTGTTCCCCCCGCCCACACCCATGCTATCTCGCTACTACACATGTCACACCATTCCCCTTCCCTTATACTAGGTTTACATCATCAGTGGTCTCTCTACTCCACATACACTCTCTCCCTCTCACACACAAACGCGTGCACAAACACACACAGACACACACAAACACCCATTTATCTGGATCCTCATCTCTCCTCATGTTCGCATGTGTATCTCACACACTCACTCTCTAATTATGTATATGTGTCTCCACATTACACAACACAAAGCCCCATGTACATGTCTCTCTCTATCCTCCACACACATAGACACAAAGAATCTGTTATCATTGCCTCAGTCTCTAAAATATCACACACGCACACTGTCTCTCTCTCTCGCAAACATGCTCAACAAGGGTTTCCCCGTGAATAAATTACCATCTATTCATCAACAGTCGTGGCAGTACGGCGAACACGAGACGTGAAAAAGAATAAATCTACACGTGCTTAGACCACCTAGTATGACTACTAGGACTAGAGCAAGCCAAAAAGCGCGCCGCCGTCACCCCCTCCTTGTCGGTGACGGGAAAATCTTTGTTTTACGCAGTTGAGAAGTCATTGTGCTAAGGCCCCACATGCCGAGGCGTTGAATAGAATGTAGATGCTAGTTTACGGAAGCAAGTATCGATAATACGTTTGTATCTCCATACTTATATTTCTTCTCTTATAAAAAACCGAGTTGGTGATGATGGTACGTGTGCCATCTTACAATATAGACCGTCCGATCTATATCTGACGGATGGAAATTAAACTAAAAGATACCCGCACCCCTCTCCACATTTGCAGACAAGGCCTTACCTCGTTCATCCTTATCTCCAAGAAACCTCATTGTTGAGCAATTAAGAAAGGAAGCCTCTAGAACAAACTGGCCTGGTGGCCACTGTCGGCGTCGTCAATCCCCATGCCTCCACTCAGTCCGACCACCAACCACCACCATACCCCACTCCTCTTCACCTTATCCCATATTTCTCGAGATATCATTAGTTTTTACACATGGGATTACTCCCGCAAGGGTCAATCACAACAAGTGTTTTATAAAAAAATGCATCTTGATGTTCCATGCAATGCACGGATCTTGCTAGTACTCCTACACAAGACTAAGTTGGTGATGCTGGTGTGTCTACCATCCGTCGTTTCTGACCATTAGATCTACATCTAACGATTGTGAGGTAAGTTGTTGCTTTTTCCTCACCAACATCCCACTTGTCTACCAATTTGCAGAAAAACCCATAATTAGTATCTTAAAACCAACCACATCCCTCCCTGACCTCACCAAAACAGCCCAAGGAATATATTCTAATTGAAACATAATATATCTCTAGTGACATATGTATATCAAAATTAGAGTGTTTTGTACCAAGTTTGTGAATAAGTATTATTCTAATTATGATTCGTTGCAACGGACATGAACATTGCTAGTATTTCCAACCATGCAGTTTGTTCCCTAGTATTCCATAGTTTCGAGTTTTCCATCAAGATATTAGTCACTCATGGTTGATATTTACTTTCAATCATGTACACATATGCACTATGTAACTATCCTTGCTTATTGGCTTCCAAAGCTTAACTTTCACTCCTACTTACAATATGTAGAGTATTTAACAAAAAACTACCACTTTCAACCAGCCCTTGGAAGAATCTATTGAACAAAAAATAGCAAAAACATACCCAAAATTTCTTAATCCACGCCAAAAACTACCTAGTACTCCTACCGATTAGGTTCGTTTAAACCCATTTATGACAGGGTTGGCCCACACGTCCGTGCTGATGAGGCAGCTTAAACCAACACATTTTGTTTGATCGTTGACACGAGGGACCCACATCTGATCTTCTATCCTGTTATTCCCCCTCAAATCATTATTTTTCCTGAACATTACTTCAAACAGTACTGATGCGTGTTCGTCGGTGGCACCGGTGATGAGCGAGTTGGCCGCCGCTCCGCCGGACGGGCCGGACGCTGTGCTGGCCTCCGCACGGGTTAGCAGGCTGGCCCTAGCATGACTCACAAGCGAGCAAGCCGCCACGCTGGACTTTGCTCGAGCCAGATGGCTGGCCTTAGCGCGGCGCGCGCGAGCAAGCCGCCGCGCTGCCGTGCCAATCTAGCTAGCAAACCTTGCAGACAAGCAGCTAAAGGAGCTATCTTGGCTAGCTAGTGGCCACAAGCGCCGAACGGAGTTGGCATCCGGGCTGCCGCAACATGGGCTCCGCACCGCCGGCGGTTTTGACCTCGCCTTCTGCCGGCGGCGGTAGCTGCATCCCATGGCCGAGGATGACTAGGTGGATGGCCGGAGGTAGGAGGTCACTCGAGGATTTTTGTTAGTAAGAGCATGTATAATGGTTGATATGGTAGTCTTATCTTAAGTCTGCCACGTATGCAAGTGGTAGTAGTTTCTTGGCATTTTAGTGGTTTCTTGCATTATTAGAGCAAGTACAATAGAGCTGAGTCAGTGGGCTATAAGAAATAAACTAGTATATATCTGCTTAGTTGGAGGAAAGAGAAGAGGAGAGAGAAGGTAAGCGGGTTCTTCGTGAAGAGCTAGCTCTAGCACGTGCTCCTAGGAACTTTGTGAGAATGAGAAGTGGGCCACATAATAAAAAATTAGTACACTCTTTTGATCTATTATTGTATATGTTGGCTATAAGATGGGTTGTAGATGACATGGAACTGGTTTATAGCCAGCAGCTGGCTATACTATTAACCATGCTCTTAGGGGTTTCTTGTAAGGAACAATGTACGTACTACTAGCGACAAAAAGCGATTCTAGGTTGCGTTGTACTCCAACGAGTACTACTAGTGGTCGTGGGAATGTATACCTCGTTTTGTGGGTTCGATCCCGACCGAACGCACGACGGCCTTTTAAAAAAAATAGTACTACTACACTTCGCTGCGAGCCAATATTTTACATGGGTAGTTTCAGTTTTGAAGTCAAACGGATGTGCGGCCCCACAATCTATGTGCACTGGACAGCCTAGCCACGTGAACGGGTTTTCCTTCCCAGCATCCCGTGGCTCGCGTGATTGCCCTAGCCGCACCTCGCTTGCAGCTTCCTCATCATCTAGTAGAATATTTAAACTAGCGCCTCTCAATTAAGCCCGAGCAGCCGGAAAAGCCTGGCGGGGCATTGGGAACTGTGCAATATGGCTCTGTACGTAAAGTGGTCTACTACTACTCTGTAGCTTGTGGCGTTGCACGCATGGACTTCACTCCATTATCGGCTCTACTATAAAAGAAATTCCTCTTGACGTGTTTTTTTAAACGGAGGCAAAAGCTTTGCTTCATCTCATTCATAAAGAAGGAACTACTAACAAAGTTCGACGAGATTCATTACACCTCCACAAATGGAAGCGAAAAGCCTAGTCACGTTGTATCAAATAACTCAAATGTTCTGCTCCCGCAGTAACCGTTGCTGATAAACAGGCTGCTAGTGTGTGCGTGAGAGGAGCGGCTGAGTAGGCCAGCTACATGAGAGGAGCGGCTGAATAGAGCACCGAGAGTACCCACTAGGCCACTACGCAGGTGTACTTCCCCTGCATTGATAGTACATCGATGGTTCTAGAGAACAGTAGTACCCTCCACTTCCAACTGTAGCTCCTTGGCCCTGAGATTCAAGAGTTCAAAACTGGTTCACTATACTAGACTAGACTAGAAGTACAGTACATCACACTACTAGTTGAGAAAAGTAGTACTAGTACTGCTACAGTATGAGTACGTACTCCTCCGTCACATAATGTAAGACGTTTTTTGACACTAGTTGGCGTGTACAAAAAATGGCAAAAACATACCCAAAATTTCTTAATCCACGCCAAAAACTACTACCTAGTGCCAAAAATTTCTTACTAGTGCTATTATTTTCATTATAATGCAATCCCATAACGTTCCATAATGCTAGTACTCCCTCTGTCTAGGTGCATAAGGAACCTAAGAGAATTTAGGATTTTTAAGTATGTTAGTCGCCCTTCATTAGTTAGCACTAATGACTCGTATGCCTACCCCAATGCACTTAGCGTTTTCAGCTTCACATTTATCTCCCTTCCATATGCAAACCAATCAGCCGCCTCTACCATTTACTTTTCCTTTGCATGCATGCAAGCTGGACCTAAAGAATTGTGTGAAACAATCCATTAGCCTATGAATGGTTAGTCCTACCATCATTACACTTAATGCAGGATTAACTAGAGGGAGAGAAAAACGTGATGAGCGTCCAATCAACATATGCCTAGTTCGCGGTGCCATTTCTTAGGTGCCCTGTGCACCTGGACGGAGGGAGTACTAGTAGTAAATAATAGCCTCACCCCTTCGCTGAGGAACGATCTACAGTTGGAAGGGACGAGGCCCTGCGGTTACTATGCTCTTATCTCCTCCTCACCAGTTCCCCTCCCCCCGAAGAGAAGGCAGTTCGTTGCTGCTCCCATGGATTCGCCAGGTGGTTCTCCTCCTCGTCGGGGCTGGGAGACCTTGGACGACGATCCTGTGGGAGAAATCGCATGCCGCTCCGACGTCCTCACCACCGCAAGACTCGGTGCTTCCTGCACCAACTTTTTCAAGACACTGCTTAAACAGGCCATGCTTGTTGGTCTTCCATGCGTCCTCGAGGAGAAGGTTCTTATATGGGACAATCCTTTGAACAGTCTATCGCTCCCTAGCCATGGTTGCACGTTGACTCCGCTAGAGTTACCGACGTTGAGAGGTAGTTGGATTTTGTCCGATGAGCAGGTCAGTAATGGAGTTTGATCATGTAGTACTTAGTTATTCCATTTCCATCCCGTAATTTCTCCGCTACCCACCGTCTTATATATAGGTATGGGTCGGTGCCAACGAAGATTGGCTTGCATACCTCTGGTCGGATACCACCATCATTTTGCACAACATCCACAGTAGTGCGGCCGTTCCGGTAGACCCTTCTCCACCATTGGGATCGGCCTTCCGGACTGGCTGGGCTTGAATACGTATGATGATGCCTACATGAGATTGAAGAAGATAGCAATTGCAGACCCGCCGACAAAGCGACGCGGCTAAGATGATTACTATCTCATCGCGGTGTTCGACATAAGGATTGCCATCAATGCAAGAGGCAGTAACGGCAGAGGATGGCGCATGTTGGCGGCGGCAGATTTGTACCCTACACGTTCGAAGACGCCGTGCGCCATCTAGGCCGCATCTTCGCGGTGACAAGGCAGGGGACTTGTTTCATCTGGTTGCCATCCTACGGTATGGGAGATTACAAACGGAATGCACAAACCATCATTTGCATCCCTAACAGTACTCCATTGTTTTGCAGGGACCAGTCATCCCCCGATCAAAATAAGATCGCCAATCCTGGATGTGCATTTGCATCCGCGATTCAGTCTAACCTGGAACCTTGTAGCTGACTTTGGAATATTGGGATCAACTATCTTAGCAGTCGTTACCCATGGTACCACTGATGTGCAACATGGTCACACAATCTACCACGATCGGACCGTCACCATCTTCCCAGGTATTCCATTTTTTTAACCCTCTCGCCTTCTCTTTCATTGTTGTACTAGTAGTATACTTTGTAGTACTAGTAGGAGTACTTTTTACCTTGGAGGACGCGTATAGCTAGCTAGGCCCTTGAAGACTTGAACGCACTAGCTGCCACCATTTTTGTTTTTCCATGTCTTACTATCTCATCCATGTAGCCAAGAGTGGCTATATATAATAAGCTAGTTATTTTACTTCCTCTCTACCAGAGTAGTACTATTTGCTGCACAGTATTACTGACCGCCATATTTGAGCACAACATTATTATGCATGGACCTTGACTATGTACGTCACCATGTGTCCAGATCTGGGATGCCGCGTGTACCAGATGAACGGCACTGAGTTCGACCCCCGTGATGCTACGTGGGTGCCGAGGAGCACTCTTGGAGAGTACTCACTTTTCATCGGGGACAACTACCCCATTGTGAAGCAGATGCCACCTTCCGTGCACGACATGGAAGGCCTGCCGTTCATGAAGCATGGTTGTGTCTTCAGTGCGCACCGCCGGATGAACGACATGCTGGGACACGCTATCCCTGATTTATGCCGCTTCAGCTTGGATGAGTCTCCATCGTGTGGAACCGGACTAGAAAGCTGCGACAATGATTCCCGTTGCCCACCGCTATGGATCGTGCCATCCATGAAGAACACATGGGACTGGAACCTAGAGGAGGACATGTAGCCCATCTATAACGTGTAAGTGGAGTACGGTAATTGTGAACGGTAGCGCTGTGAATATCTGTACACTAGTCGTGCACAAATTTATCACATGAATTGGAGATGAACTTGTGTGGCATACTGGAATTTGTCCTTTAGAATTTATTACTAGTAAATGTGTTATGTGTATGTGCAACTTGTGTGGTTGTTGCACGGGCTCCAACACGCTCTTTGAGGAAAAAAGGTGGCACGGCTTTGGATATACGTGACATGGCGGCATCATATAGTAGCATCATTCGCTATAGTTGTAGTACACTCCTACTAGGACGACAACTCCTATAAAACCTTGCGCTTGACACTTTGCCTCTTTGGGAGGTTCAACAGTTCGTACTCGTGTGAACCTTGCACTTGGCTCTTCGCCTCTTCGGAAGGTCCAACAATGATGATACTACAGTACAATATGCTTCTGGCAATCTGACACCGATTGAACTGCTGCATGTCCACCGCGAGGGCGAGGGCGAGGGAGAGGGAGAGGGCGCCGTAGTCAAAACCCTCTCCTCGTCCTAGGAACCACCGCACACGTGGGCGAGGGAGAGGCGTAGTAAGCAAGCTTCTCCTCGTTCGGCGAGTTAACGGGACACATCAAAGCAGTACTAGTACTAGTATTAGTAGTCCATACTGCGTCCTTTCCGATTAATATGGCTTAATTTGAAATGAGAAAAATACACCGGTGGTCAAAGTATGTAACAATACGCTCTTTACGGTCACTATATATAGTTTTGCGGCGATTATACGATGACTAGCTCATCATAGAGCACCGTATTGCACCCTACTGACCGGCCACATAGTCGACGTGGCACTTTGTTGACTAGTTAAATTGTCACCTGGTTTCTGGGTCCCACCTGTCAGTTGGCAGAGCAAAGAAATCAGTTAAACAAAACTTTACGCAGGCGCGACACGAGTCCAACCCTTGCGCGCGAACCACCCTGGCTGTGTATGTGAGTGCATGCACGTGTCCTCCCTCAGTCTTCCAACAAAGAGTGTACATCGGCTATAAAACAAAGAGTGTAGTACATGATGTACATTTACACTTCCAATGCATTTAGCCTTTAATCTAAATCGATATTGATAAACTAATGCACCAACTTGTGATGTAGGTATAGGCTACATGTCTATCCTTAATTACAGCATGCAACGGCCTTCATTTAATCTTCTTATCTCAATGGTCGCATACACACATAAGTATGCTACTTTTGGGCGTTAATTATGCCCTGGTCAATGTGTAAATCTCTAAATGTATAGTCTTTCACGGACGTAGGGAGTTGGTTGAGCACTTGAGCGTGAGTGTGTGCGTTGCATCGTGTGTTGTGTGCCGCATGGGTGCATGAGTGTTGCGTGCGTCCATGTGTACGTGTGAGTGTTGCATGTTGCATGCATGCATGGGGCTTACTCCCTCCCATTGACATGTTCATATTTCAAGCTTCCTCTGTTCCCTCCATATGGTGATACTCCCTCTGTTCCCAAATAGTACGGAGTAAAAGCCTCCCTCTGTTCCCAAATACGGAGTATCTGTCTTTCTACATATTTCAATAAGTGACTAGGTATGGAGCAAAATGAGTGAAGTGAGTGTAGAGGCATAGGGATACTATAGAAAGGAAGTCCTCGCGATCCATTATTCCCCATCTCGGTCAGAGAGAACTATTCAACTAGTCTTCGTAGTGAAGTGACAATACACGTAGCAGCAGTTGGGACACGTAATTAATAAGCTGAACCAGTGTGCTGGTGTTACTAAATCAGCCTTACCCAGTATTGTCATCTCTTCTTCTTCCTCCTCTCTTCCCCATCGTCGGCCGCACACCATTTACCCCCGCTCACTGCTCGCCCGCCCGTGCCATCTTCCTTGGTAGCTCGCGCGTACCATATCCCCCCGCTCACTGCTTGGCCACATGAGGAGAAGCTTCTTCGCTCGCCCGCCCAAATCCACTTCCCCGCTGGCTCACAGGCACCGAAAACCCCAATGGAAGAACCGACTGACACGCAGAGCCGCGATTGGAATTCCCCCCTAATGTTCTCTTGGAGCAGGTCTGTAGTCGTATGGACTTACTCAGCACCATCCGTCTGGCCGCATGCTCGGTGTCTTTGTACCGTCTACTCGTCTGCAACCGGCCGACTCTTTTCAAGACACCCTACTTGCTGATGCCCGATCCTCGCAGGTGGCCCAGACACCGAATTAACTATCCTACGAAGGTTGCCGTGGTGCCCCTCGACATGCTACCACTACCCGTCCACCTGTCCTTCATGCGCGGCCACTACTGGGCGGGCATGAAGGCCAACTGGATCATCCTCATCCACCACACCGGTAGTCCATGGCGTCTCGTGGATATCTACACCCAGCGAGAGATCACCCTTCCATCATTGGATACCGCCGCCATCGAGCCTCGCGGCCCGCTGGACACTCCTGCCTACTACGCACGAGACGCGTCAAGCTTTTGGCTCGACCTCTGTTTGCAGAAAGTTGTAATCTGCGAAGTGCCCACACCATCAGAAGACTACATGGATTACAAGCTCATTGCCTTGTTCAACATGGGATTAGTCTATCTGGAATCCGGTCGCCATATATGGTTATGGCTCATCATCAATCCTGTTGAGGCAACATTTCTGTCTGATGCTATAGTGCATGATGGCATCGTTTACGCGGTTGACGCACAGATTGGTTGCCTATACTGGTGGAATCTATCGTCGTGTAATTGTTCTATCTCATCTCATCTTTACCTTATTAATACGACTGCCTATTCATTTGTTACAAATTTAGAATGCATAGCATGTCTATAACCACATCATTGCTATATGTTCCTCTCATTTCCTAGATTTTTATGACCACACATGTTATTGTTAGAGTTGATATGAGAACAATTGGCATCTAATGATTGTTAGAATACATATTATGAGCATAACATCATGATTGCTATATGTTACTCTCCTTTACAAGATTTTTATAACAACGTATGTTATTGCTTAGAGTTGATATGAGAACAGCAGTAGTAAGTGCTATGGTAGAATATGAGTAAGCGCTGTCATAGCTGTTTTCCTCTCATTGTTACATGATGTTTGAACCATGACATATTGCTAGAATATGAAAGCCATTGACTTATTTTTTTAACTTGGGGTATGATTATGACCACGGCATTGCAATTCTCTATCTATGATATGTGTCACTGTTATAATAATCTTAATTCCACACATACTCTAAACATGATTGTTTAATTTTGTCCTTTTGGTCTCCAATTTGAATTGTTGCAGCAGACACAAATGCGCTGGCCTTCATGATTCCAGGACCTGGAATCATACCAGCCGATGGGTGGTGGTTTATCGCTCGGTCAGCTGACAGCGGTCATTTGATGCTCATTCGCACATACCAAATTGACGAAACCATTACATCAAACCACATGAAGTACAATGCGTGGGGCGTTCGTGACATTGATGGCTATGGCTGCTTCGTGTTCGAGAAAGATCCCAGCTCTGTTGGGCCAGGCGTATTCAACTAGAGGTGGGTTTACAGCCTCGGCAACCACTCCTTGTTCCTCGGGCTCAATTATCCGATCATCCAACCAATCATCGATCATATCACTGGTGATGATTACTGTGCTATGCAACTTCCATTCATGAGGGGGGGTGTGTTTACACATCATACCATGAGTTTCATGAATCACCATATCCAGAGATTCATCGACACAGCTTGTTGCCAGATAATCTTCAGTGTGTGAAAGGCATCAAGCTTCCATGCGATGGATGGCTTTTGCAAACCCGACATGCGGCGATGTGGTTCATGCTAACAGCAAATATGCACAACTTGATTCGTGCTGATATCTAGACTGAGCCATGTATTCTGCTGCTATCGCACGACCCTCTTTTGTTGGATATTATGTACTGTTGTTAGTTTGAAGCACTCATCTGGTTTGAAGGATAGATACCTTCCTGGGATCAAGTGCATCCTAACTCACCTGCATAGGATGTACTGATAATGATGATGGAGATGCTGTGCAAAAACATATATATATATATATATCAGTTAGGCTTCAAGTGCGTACTTGTTAGTTAAACCTATGTATAAATTGTGACACTAAATACGACTAGTAAGTAGTACAGTAGCAGTACTAGTATACGTCGGTCAAATTATTCATCATGTCTACACATTGAATTGACGTGACAACACGCTGCACGTGAGGTGACACAAGAATCCCAGCAGCGTGTTCGGGTGTTCTGGACTTCAGATTTGGAGTACCACTTATCTGTCGAAATCTTTCATCATTCACTTAAAACAGTCGATTAATCATACATTGAGTACCATATAACTAGAATTACCAATGCAAGTCGAAGAAGGATTGGCCGGTGCTGCCGGCTGGTGTCAAGTTTGATCCCATGGATCAGGAGATGATCGAGCACCTTGAGGCCAAAGTGAGTGCTAACAGCGCGAGATTTTAGTCTCTCATCGATTTGTTCATACCAACCATCGACAGCGAGCACGGCATATGCTACACCCAACCTGAGAAACTTCCAGGTAAGACACCGATCAGCCGTCTACTTGCACAAACATATTCCTTTATTTATAGCTCTATTTTTCTTTTTAGACGCAGACCTGGTGAAGCAATTACAATTTGACAGTTAATAAAAAGTGAAACAAGTGACTGCAACATGCCAAAGATGTTATGAAAATGCCAACTAGGTACACTAAAACATGTATTCCACAATACTGCAGGTATCACACTGAGTGGCCTAAGGAAGCATTTCTTCTAGCGCAATTCCAGGGCGTTCAAAAGGGGCATGTGGACGCGTCGCAAGATACGGTCGGAGTGCGGCATGCACACGATGTGGCACAAGACCGGCAATACCTTGCCGGTGATGGTCAACGGCCGGCAGACGGGTAGCAAAAAAGGTTCTAGTGCTGCACACCAACAAGAACTTTGACCAGCAGAGGACCAACTGGGTGATGCACCAGTACCACCTCGGGGACCTGGAGCAAGAGAAGGAGTGTGAGCTGGTCCTCTGCAAGATTTTCCACTAGACGAACACTAGGGCCAGGAGTAAAAAGATTATAAGTTAGTTTGGTATTGGTAGTTGTACTACCTTGTCGTCCGCAAGTTGGTATTGTTGTTAACGATCTTTTGGTATGAACTTGCATTTGCTTCCAAACATCATGCCGAGGGTCGACGTGGATATAAAGTTGAATCATTTGTTTCGAAACGAATTTTCAGGCAACTAATTTTTATTTGATGGGTAGCATAAGCACCTGCCGTTCGAATTCCCAGTTCTCCAATTTTTTAGAAACAAGTGCATGCACTTATTATCACGATAAAAAACAATATCCGTGCTGCATCCCAGTTATCAGTCTGTACTTGCAGAATTCTCTCGTTTATTGAGCACGTATATTGTTTTTTTAGGTTGAGCAAGTTTCAACTGGGCTGTAGACTGCCCAGGGTTGGTTTTGTTTTTAACAGGCCCAGCCCATGACGACAATGGGGCACAAAGATCCAGCAGGTATCTACTAGCCTCTAGCCTGCCAGCGTTAGTTATATTTTGTCTTACAACATCCGCATGCAGTTTTTTTACTGAATGAAACACACAGCCCAGTTCTATTATCCTCTTGAAACGCATGTCCAACATCCGTTTTCTAATCTCTACCTATAGTTTTACTAGTTCATATACACGTATCATTATATTGAAAACACATAAAATTCCCTTTTCATATTTACATCCTTATTTTGTTGTTTTTCCCACCCAGCGCTGATTTTTTACCACTGGTTTTCCCTTAAACCAACTCAATTGTCCCACGTCTTATTTGCTTACAAAAACAAAACGATTTTTTTGGCAAATCAATAAGTTCTTAAAAAATGTTTATCATTTCGGGATTACAACAGTTCAGACTCCACCAAAATATGCAAAATAAGGTTGAACTTTTTGACCGTGGTCCTGGGCAGAACATGGGCTGTAATAAATTACTTAAGAATTAGTAAATGGGCTGCAAATTGTAAAAAATAGCAAATGGGCTTTATGTTGTCTGCCACAGATTTGGAGGCTGACTTGTGGGCCTACTAAGTTCATGCGTACACAAGGTTTCTCAAAAAAGAAACTTAGTCAACAATCGACTGTACCAGCGTCAGACTGTTAGATGTCAATCTAACGACAATCGTGCTTCTTCAGTCTCTGATCTTCCTGCCCCAGCCACCCAAACCAGCGCCGTCGGAACTGCCTGCTCCTGCCTACCGTGGCCGATAGTGCTGCCAGGCAGGTCTCACGGCCCCATCATACTCGCATCCCTAGCCTGTCTATCCCTCTACTCACCCACACCTCCTATTATTTTCTGGTGAAGGCAGCTGAACTAGTCAACCCTCGTACTCTCCACCGCGTGGGCAGCCACTGCCGTGTCTTCCCCGGCTCTGTGTCGTTCTCTTCGTAGGCCTCGCCGTCGTCCACCGCCCTGGTGCTCTCGGCGCGGCGTGGTCAACGATGTCCATCCAACAGCCATAGTGCTTCTTCAACCTCTGGTCTTCTTGCCCCAGCCGCTCAAAGCAGCGCCGGTCGTGTCGCATGCTCCTGCCTCCCGTGGCCGGCTGTGCCGCCGCGGAGGCCTCACCGTCCCCATACTACTCCCACCGCTGGCCAGTCCATCCCTCCACTCACCCACTCCCCCTGTTATTCTGCGGCGACGGCAGCCTCACACTGCAGCCGAACCAGTGAACCCTCGTACTCCTCTCCGTGTGGGCATCCACCGCCGCATCTTTCCCGGCTCCGCGTCATCCCCTTCCTAGGCCTCGCCGTCGTCCATCGCCGTGGTGCTCTCGGCGTGGCGTGGTCAATGTGGTCAACGACCGACTTCCATCGAAAGAGTATTGTACGTGGAGAGGCTGATAGCTAGGTCCACGGCAGCCGCATGGAAGTGCCTCCTTATTACGCGCAAAATAATTATTCCTCCACCTGACAGCAGGGACCCACCAGACAGGCTACCAGTATTTCGCGGAAAAAATGTTTCCCCCTGACTACTGGGACCCACCGGACGGGCCACCGTATTTCGCGAAAAAAACGTTTGCCCCTGACTGCTGGACCCACCGGACGGACCACCGTATTTCGCGAAAAAAACGTTCCCCCCGTTGTCAGCTCGGACCCACTGGAAGTGCCTCCTTATTACGCACAGAAAAATGAATACTCCCCCTGCTAGCTGGGACCCACCATGGTGGGAGGCTGACTTGTGGGCCTACAAAGTTGACGGGGACGGAGGGCTTTGTCAACTTAGTCAATATGAACGATTCTAGCTCCAATGACCGTACGATGTCCATCCAACGGCCGTCGTGCTTCTTCAATCTCTGCTGTTCCTGCTCCAGCCACTCAAACAAGCGCCGACGGGACTTCCTGCTCCCTCCTCCCTGCGGCCGGCTCTGCTGACGCACAGGCCGCACCGCCCCACCGTACTCCCATCGCTGGCCTAGCCATCCCTCTACTCACCCACACCTGCTGTTATTCTCCGGCGACGGCAGACGAACCAGTAAACCCTCGTATAGTTGTACTCCCCTCCGCGTGGGAAACAACTGCCGAGTCTTCCCTGCCTCCATATCGTTCCCTTCCTAGGCCTTGCTGTCGTCCACCGCCCTGGTGCTCTCGGCGTGGCCTGGTCAACATGGTCAACGACCGACATGCATCTGAAGTGGATTGTACGTGTAGAGGCCGACTGCTGGGTCCACGGCCGCACACAAGGAAATGCCTCCTTATTACGCGCAAAATAATGATTCCTCCGACTGACATCAGGGGACCCACCGAAAGGGCCTCTGTATTTCATGAAAAAAAACGTTACCGCCGCTGATAGCTCGGACCCACCAGCTATATCTTCGCACGTAAGGAAGTGCCTCCTTATTACGCACAAAAAAAATGAATACTCCCCCTGTTAGCTGGGACCCAGTATAGTGGCAGGCTGACTTGTGGGCCTACTAACTTGACGGGGATGGAGGGCTTTGTCAATTAGTCAATATGCATGATTCTAGCTCCAGTGACTGTACGATGTCCATCCAACGGCCATAGTGCTTCTTCAACCTCTGGTCTTCTTGCTCCAGCCGCCCAAACCAGCACCGGCCGTGCCTCGTGCTCCTGCCTCCCGTGGCCACCTACGATGCGGCGAAGGCCTCACCGCCCCCTACTACTCCCACCGCTGGCCAGACCATCCCTCTACTCACCCACAGCCCCTATTATTCTGCGGTGACGACATCCTCACACCGCAGCGAACCAGTGAACCCTCGTACTCCTCTACGCGTGGGCATCCACTGCCGCGTCTTCCCCAGCTCCGCATCGTCCCCTTCCTAGGCCTCGCCATCGTCCATCGCCCTGGTGCTCTCGGCGCGGCGTGGTCAACGTGGTCAAGGAACGGCTTCCATCGGACGTGGACTGTACGTGGAGAGGCTGACAGCTGGGTCCATGGCCGTAGCAAGGAAGTGCCTCCTTATTACGTGCAAAATAATTATTCCTCCACCTGATAGCGGGGACCCACCGGACGGGCCACCGTATTTCACGAAAAAAACGTTTCCTCCCTGACTGCTGGTACCCACCAGCTACACCTTCGCACGCAAGGAAGTGCGTCCGGGCAAAAAAAAATGATTCGCCCCTTGACTGCTGGGACCCACCAGCTACATCTTCGCACGCAAGGAAGTGCCTGACTATCGAGACCCACCTGGTCGAAGCGTACGTAGCATTGTCATTCTGGTCGCGAACGTGTACGTACATACTAGTCGATGTAGAGGCGCGCACGTGTCGTAGTAGAGGCGTGCACGTCTCGTAGTAGTGGCGCGCACGTAGCATGTACACGTACGTACAGCAGCCAGGGTGCAAGTAAGAAAATACGGCCCCGTATGTGTACATATGAGCGGGGTCTCGAACGCCTACTCGCGCATACGTACGGCCAGGGCTTGTGTACATGGCTGGGTCGGAATGGAGAAACAGCATCGTCATCGTGTTCATGGGGAGGCAACGGAATGCGTCGTGTTCATGGGGAGGCAACGGAATGCGTCGTGTTCATGGGGAGGCAATGGAATGCGTCGTGTTCATCGGGAAGCAACGGAACGCGTGGGAGCCAACCGGCTGGGTCGGAACGGAATGTGTGGTCATGTTCATCGGGAGGGCTTGGACGGAACATGCAATGGAAACAAGGCCTGGCGTACCGCAGAACAGAGGAAACGGACCTCCTATGGTCGAAACGGGGGTCCTGTTGATCGGGAGGGGTGTGGCGTACCGCAAAACGGAGGAAACGGACCTCCTACGGTCGAAACCGGGATCCTGTTGATCGGGAGGGGTGTGGCGTACCGCAAAACGGACGAAACAGACCTCCTACGGTCGAAACGGGGGTCCTGTTCATCGGGAGGGGTGTGGCGTACCGCAAAACGGGACTCCACGGGATACTGTTCATCTCCACCATCGACCTCCTCCAGCCTCCACGGGCTACCGCCGACCTCCTCCAGCCTCCACGGGCTCCTGTTCACCCAGCCTCCACCGTGCGCTACTCCACCGGCTACTGTTCAACCACCCCTCCACCGTCTACTGTTCATCCAGCCCTCCACACCACGGGGTCCTGTTCAACAACCCCTCCACGGGCACCCCTCCACCGTCTACTGTTCATCCAGCCCTCCACACCACGGGGTCCTGTTCATCCAGAGGCAACGCCACCGCTCACTGTTCATCCAAAACCCCCCGCAACACTCACTGTTCATCCTAGAGGCAGCATTGATCGGCTTCAGTTAGCAGCAGAAGCGAAGGAATCGCTCTATCAGGTTCAGTTAACAGCCATCGATCGATTGCTCGGGTTCAGTAACGCGTAGCCTGTAGTGCAATCACTCGGGTTTAGTTAGAGCCCAACGCCTCGCTCGGGTTCAGTTAGAGCCAACACCTCGCACACACGCATGTACGTGTATGAGAGAAACGCGCATCGCTCGGCCCCCTCGCTTCTACTACAGTTTTTTCCGTCATGGACGGCCCAAAGAATGTCATGCAGTTGCGTCTCCGGCCCGCCTAGGACGAAAAGCCCATTTTTTGTCATGATTTTTTGTCATAGAAGTAGGAGCCCACCACATCTATGATGATACCGGGTTTTGTCACAATTATCATCATAGAAGTGTCATATGTATGACATAATTTTTTTTCGTTCGGCCCAAAATGCCACGGATGTGTCTTTTTTCTGTAGTGTCTGCCTGCGCAGCGGACTGCTCGCATGCGTCCCGTCAACTCACGCCTACTCGCACGCCACATGGGTCGCGCGGCAACATGTATATTGTTTTTATATTTGGATGATTAATATTGCCGCTTTATTGCTTAAGTGAAGCATGGCATGTATCCATTGTTGGTCTAACCACTGGTGCGCGTCAGTCCTAAACAAACGGTTTAAAACCCCTTTCCGCGACGGCATTTGGAACCATCGCCAAGTGAGTGTGGGAGATAGGGGGGTCCTTCCCACACGACCCAGAAACCATCGGGGATATGCCCTCCTAGCACACACGTTCGGCAAAATGAGGTCGTGTGCGACCGGTGAGCGTTCAAATACGGAAATACGTATGGTAGAGCTAAAAACTACAATTATACGGCAAAATTGTTTCCGGTCGCAAGTACATCCCACACAGTCAGTCCTCGCTAAACGTTTCCGTTCGTATGTACAACCCACACAGTTGCTCCAAGGAAAACGTCTCCGTTCACAGGTACATCACACACAATTTTCCCGTTAAATCATTTGTGATAGCATTGCCATTGCACACGATATTAATAATTTTATCGTTTGTGTTATTGAATGCATCACACACGGTGGGTAGAAAGAAACTCTATGGCAAAGGTTGTCCATCACACACACTTTTTATGTGATAAACGTTTGTGCAAGGTGGCCTAATGCAAACAGATTTCAAGAGAAAGTCGTGCGTGCAGTGGAGATTGATCGCACACGTAGTGGATCCTAGAAACGTTTCTGATCTCCACGTATATCACAGATGTTTCGCTTTCACAAACAGTGTGCAGTGTAATCCCTATTTAATCCATAATTAATCCAATTAATCCCTAATTTAAAAATCACATGTTATGAATTTGAAAGTAGGCAATCACTTATTTCATATCCAACCATGTTTATTACAAATATAGGTTCAACTACGAATCCATAATTCATTGCACATGTACATATACTGAAGAACTACAGAAGCACCAAGTAAAGATTGATGAACCATAGTTGTACTAAAGACTGTAAAGAGAGAGGTGAAAGACATTCTGGTTGCTGGAGAAGGTGAAGCGGAATGCCCATATTGTGCCCTCCTCCATGCGTAAGGCGCGCACGACTCTAGGCCAACCCCTTGTGATGCTGCCCGTCCATCTTTCACTGTCTTCATTAGGACTTCTCGATGCTCATTGTAGTCTGGATGAAATACTTTAACCTTCATTGCGTGTCCACCAATCATGTACTTTGCGAGGTAATCTTGAGTGAACTGCTTCGGGAACCACTGGGAACGAAAAAGATTCAGACATTGTTGTCTAACAACTCATTATGGGCAGTAAAAAGAGAAGGCTGCAGAGTTTGTAGTTACAATCCTACAGCTCACTGTTGTGTTGGATAGAGCATAAACAAATAATTTTCTTGCCACCATTCGTATCTTTTTGCTAATAATCCTTATCAGTTTCCTCACTTGATGCTTGTTCATCAATATCTCATTCCCCATACGCAAAAAGGGTCGATGCGTGGATCCTTGCCAAGGGCATATGTACCTACAAGCAACAAGTCAATATTAGAAGCTAACTAGTGTCCAGGCCTTGATCTATATGCACCACATTATGGAACGACGGGGGAGTACAAGCCGAGGTATGAAGCTAACCTCGGCGGAAAATGGTGGCCACTCCCGTTGTTGTCCTGCATAAGTAGTGGAAAGGCATGATAAGTACAACAACATCATCTCCAAATGATAGCAAAGGTAAACAACATCATCTCCAAATGATAGCTTGAATGTGTTGGTTTCAGCATGCTGTTAAAGCAGATATAAAATGGAAGGCAATGTTACCGACAGCATGCTTAACAGCCATCAAATATTGCAATTCAAGCTGGTATTGTTGAAAATGAATAGAACGTAGGTAATGCTTAAACATCACACTAGATAAATGTGTAAAACTGAAAATAAAGGGCATGTGTTAACTACACCAGGAATAACTGGAACCAAATATAGCCGTTCAAACTGGTGTTGATGTAGTCGAGCGGCACAGTTCCGACTTGCACATAATGAACCACACATTGCGAATGACTGAAATAAACAAGGCATAAATGACTAGTATAACAACCAAATATAGCCATTGACAACTGGACAGAGTCTCACTTCAACCAACCTAACAAGAAAATACAGATAGACATGGCATATGCTTGAAAACTGGACAAATGCTCACTGCAACCAACCTAACAAGCAGATAAAGATAAACAAGGCATCTGCTTGATAACTGGAGAAATGCTAAAAAAGCAACCTAACAACCAAATACAGATAAACAAGGCATCTTCTTGATAACTGGACAAATGCTAAAAAAAGCAACCTATCAACCAAATACAGATAAACAAGGCATCTACTTGATAACTGGACAAATACTCACTTCAACCAAACTAAGAACCAAATACAGATAAACAAGGCATCTGCTCGATAACTGAAAAAAATGCTCACTCCAACCAACCTAACAACCAAATACAGATAAACAAGGCATCTACTCACAATTAACAACCAAATATAGCCATTCGTGAAACTAAAGTGGACAATTCATACTTAAACATCACATAGACCTATTGAACAATAAATTTTTGCATAACTGAAATAATTAAACATGGCACAGTTAAAGCACCGCACGGTAATTGCTACTACAACAAAGGGTATGGTTGGCAAGCTAGAAAAGGTAATATTTGTTGATAGAATGTTGCCTCACATTTCATGGACGAGATCCTTCCAGTTGGAAGAGCACATATCCATGGTGCGCTCTCTGATGTCACAGATGGGCTGTTTCACCTTGGAAGAACCTTCATGGGTGCCCTCCTCGTGGTCGTGGTCATGGTCGATGAGATCTGACTTGGCAATTGAGGATCCCAAGCCGCCGCCGTAGAACGTGTCCTTTGGAAGTGACAAAATGGGCTCGATGGCGTATAAAGCTCGCAAATCCTTGACCGCTTGGCAGAGGAGATCAACGGCAGGGCCGTCGAAGAGATCGATGGCGGTTGAACCAGAGGGGTTGGGGATGGACCACTTAACCCGTGACATGGCCCGCGTGAAGCCGTCGGTGTGGACGAGCTTGATGTCGTATCCAGCTTTCCCGAGATACCGTAATACGCTAGCCCGCTGACATGAAGCCTTCGGCAGGGCAACGTAGTCAACGTCTTCGCCAGCTTCCGCGGCGACGTGTTGCTCCGGGATCGACAGGTCGGGGCAAACGGCGGCCACCTCGCCAACGTCCGTTGGAGAGTCCATGATAAACCTCTTCTTGGCCGAACGCTAGTCGGGCTCCCCGGGATACATGGTCGAGCTTAGGCTGCAACATTCTAGAGCAGGGGGTGTGGATCTGGAGGGGAGGGACACCGCAGGCCTCATCTAAAAACTCAAGGGAGTAGGACGACGGTATGGGAATCAATGGATAACCTGAACTTTATTATCTAAGCTAGGAGGAACGGGCAGACCAGCAGGGTTGGCGGCGGCGCCAGCGGCGGCCGCGAGCTAGGGTTCGAAGGGGGGAGGGGCGGGTGGGGGACTGTGGAGGGGGGTGGTGTTTGAGGATACGCCACGGCTACTGAATATTTTAGTAATGGTGGGTGGAGATGGTGGTGGACGAGGGAGGGCGACGGTTCAAATGCCTCGGCTGCTAAAATTTTACTATAAAGTCGCTGCTGGAGGAGAGTGGGCGACGGTTGAAGTACGGCGGCTACTAAAATTTGGGTAAAGGAATTGATGTGGGGCGGGAGTGCCCAAGATCGCGCACGGTCCAATAACAATATGCGTGTACGATAATAAGGAAAAGTGGCACGGATCCGTCGATTTTTGCAAGGCACAAGGCCGGGAGTTTGTTTTTTATATTTCTAGCAAGCTAGTATATCGCACATGGTTCGTCCTCATTTCCAAATAAACTTACCCATCTTTAGCTTCCACAGGTGGTGGTTTTACAACGCACTTACATCGCACACGGTTAAGCTAGTACCTCCACCCTTTGCTCACGCTTGCGCGGTCGTGGTGATTTCAGCGCACTTGCATCGCACACGGTTGAGCCAGTACCTCCACCTTAATTTGCTCGTGCTTGCGTGGTTGTGGTGATTCACATCGCACTTGTATCACACATGGTTTAGATATTATACCCCGTGTCCATTGAGGATCATCAGAGTCTTTGCAGCAAAATATAACGTTAGGGAGGGTCAAAAGACAGCCACACCAGCATGTGGCCCAAATATATATGAGTGAAAAGGGTGGTATGTGACGTTCAAAATTCCAATGCACAACTTTGAACCCACGGGCCCATAGTTGGGCGCGTCATAGAAGATCGATGAGAGGGGCCAGAAGTCAAGAACCACCAAGAAGTGTCCAAATAAATGTACGAATATTGTGGATGTTCAAAACTTTAAATACATAATGCATAACTTTGGTGGCACCTGCCTCGCAAACCCGAAAGCACCCTAAAAACCACCTAGCTAGGATATATATAATGACATAATGTCGTACCTAGCTAGGATGCTTGGCCCACCACCTCCCAGTTCGTGTCAGCGGGGCGGATGCACGTAATGATCGATACTTTGGTCATACATGCATGTCGACATGACCTACCATAAGGCAGACCAATGAATCTTTCGTTTGGTCAAATGATAGTTGTTGTTGTCGATAAACCGCTTGGGCCAATAGATTGAACCATCATAAACATCGCACGAGAGGGACCACAAAACCAGCACCTCTTGCATGCGGCCCAAAATGATGTACGTTGGGAAGGGGTGATGTGTGTTCTGAATATAGAATAATGTACAATTTAGATGTGGTGCCTACCTCTCGATACAGGCAACAACCATGAAGGGAAGGTAGTTAAGAACGAGATACGTACGCAGGGTTTGATGTAGGTCAAACCTAGCAATCCGAGCGTCTGGGAGGGAATCCTGACAAAGCATGAGCTCGAGTTTTGGTTGACCGACATTTGACGGTGACCGGCCCTAACATGAACTAGGAGGAATCCATTCATGGCAAACACATACCCCTCATTATCGGCCAAAGGGATGATATATATACACTCGGGGAGCCCACATATATCCGTGTCGTCACAAAAAACCGCACAAGGGAGACGTGGTCGATTAGAAGACCCTGTATACACTGCATGCGGCCCGAAAATATGTATGGGTACGATGATGTATGATGTCTTTAAATCCCAAATGCACAACTTCAATGGGCCACGCCAAGTACATTACAAACTGAACAATGTACCCGATTCCAAGCCTGGTTCAATACCTATGATGTCAGTTTCCCAACTTCGAGGCAGCAGCGGGGGGGGGGGGGGGGGGGGGGGGGGGGGGGGGGGGGTCGTCCCACGCATGCGCTCAAACTTTATTTTGTCTAGCATGGGATACATCTATATGCATCTATACATCTATACATATATATAGTGTGCAAATAACTATGAAAGTTGCTCGTTGGATGAAGCCAATCCGATGGTACAGAGATGGAAAATCCAAACACTATTGGCCGTTGGATATCATCTACACTCCACCAGATTCTGCCACATGTACAATCTAGAAGACTCCATGGTTGAACTTAAGCATAATGCACAAACCTCTAAACACAAGCACTTCTCCTTTGTTCTCTAGAATCTTCCATATCTTAATTGCCCAAACCTTTTTTCTAAATGAATTTTCACTATTTGTTTTTACCTTTACAATGCACAATTCCATGAATCTTAAAATAGTTTTTTTACAAAACTAATTGATTTTGGATGAGATGAACTTTAAGAATTAAACGAACATCTACATCATGCATATCTGGGAGAAGAGGCGGGAAACCGATGAGAGGAGTGGCGAGAAACGGTAGCCTATTTTGAGTGAAAACCTAGTAGAGAAGGAAGCGTGAGCTACGCGACGCATGCGCATAGTGCTTACCCATGTACTGCATGTGCTGTCGAAAGGGCTCAGGGTTGCCACTCGATCTGGGAGCATCCAACGGTGCACATGTACGATCCGTGGGGTTTGGGTTCTGGCCAGTCAAAACGCAGGACTCAGATCGTGCACGCAGCGGGGGGGGGGGATATCATACGGAAACCAACATTCGGTGAAAACCGGTGAAAACCACGAGAAAAAGATGTTTTGAAGTTTCTAATAAAATTCAAAAAATGCGGGATGTTAAGACGATGATGTTTTATTGGCACACAAAATTTCAAGTTGAAACACAAAAGAGATGTGAGCTATGAAAAAGATAAAATTAGTGTTGAATAGTGCCGAATAGTAATGTCACTATTCAGGGTGGAATTTGTCTTTTTCATAGCTCACCTCTCGTAATGTTTTTCAACTTGAAATTTTGTGTCGCAATAAAACATCACTTTCTTACCATCCCACATTTTTCAGATTTTTTATGGAACTTTAAAATATGGTTTCCACAAAGTTTGCATTGAATATAGGCTTTCGTGAGTGTACCGTGTGCTATTTGAAAACATTTTGTCAGAAGAATCTCAGTTTTTAAATCCCCGTAAATCCAAAACTAAGCTGAAAATCATGAAATCTGCCATGGTGTCACGACATCGCACTTATATGTCGAGGACTTTTTTTCGTCCATTGTGGCGCAAGTTTTATTACAAGCCTCTTACAAACCGGAGCTTCTCTCAAAGAAGCCTCGTGGTTCCGATATGGAAACGTGTCCCCCTTGTGGGCGTAACATAATCACTACCTCTTTTCACCTTTTATTTTCTTCTATGAGCAACATGGAACGACAGGATACGTGCTAAAATTTCAACTTATTCAGGGTTTGTTTGGCCTTTTTATACACTAATTGAGTTTCCTAGGCATTTAATGTCCATAATTCAAATCCGAACTACAAATACATGCTCCAGTTCACCAAAATGGCTAGAAAAATTATACATGTGTCCTTGGGTGCATGTTTAGGTCTCATGCCAGGAATGGGAACGAATTACAACCGTACCGGTGTCCTGGCTCTTCCTCAAACATTTTGAAACTCGGTTTTTCAGTCCCGATAAATCCTAAACTCACCAGAAAGTCATCAAAGGTGGCAAGGTGTCATGTCATGGCACATATATGTCGTGGTAAAAACATTGCCAATTTGGGCCAAGCTTTATTACAAACCTCTTACAAACCGGAGCCTGTCGCAAGAACCCTCGTGGTTTCGATAGGGAAACGTGTCCCCTTGTGGGCCAAACGATAATCACTCCCTCTTCTGGCCTCGTATTTTCTTCTACACGCGACACGAAACAACTGGATATTTGGGCTGAACTTTGAAATTATTCGGGGTTCGTTTGACCTTTTTTCTTGATTAATTGAGTTTTTGAGGCATTTAATGTCCATCATTCAAATCCGAACTACAAATACATGCTCAGGTGCACCAAAATGGCTAGAAAAAATGTACATGTTTCCTTAGGGTGCATGTTTAGGTCCCATGGAACGAATGGGAACGAATTCAACCGTCTCGCTGTCCTGGCCTGTCCACAAACAATGCGAATCTTGGTTTTTAAATGCCTGTAAATCCAAAACTCACCAGGAAATCATGAAACTTGGTATGGTGTCACTACATGGTATATATAATTGTCCAATTTGGATGAAGCTATATTACAAGCCTTTTACAAACCGGAGCCTATCGCAACCCTCGTGGTTCCGGTAGGGAAACATGCCCCTCTTGTGGGCGAAATGATAATCGATGCCTCTTCTTAGAATAACAAGAGTGTCGGGCTGAAACTTGAAACTGTTCAGGGTTTGTTTGGCCACTGTATATATATTACTAATTACTAAGTTTTCTATGCATTTAATGTAGTCCATAATTCAAATTTGAACTACAACCACATGCTCCAGTGAAGCAAAATGGGTGGGAAATCGTACATGTGTCATTGGGTGCATGTTTAGGTCTCGTTTCAGGAATGAGAATGAATTACAAACTTGTCGTCGTCCTGAAGCAATGAGAATCTTGGTTTCTAAATCCCATTAAATAAAAAAGTCACACAAAAACATGAAACTTGGCATGGTTTCATGACATGGCACATATATGTCGTGGTAAGAAAAATCGTCCAGTTTGAGAAGAGGCGCACACATTAGTAGCCAACGAAGTCCTTTTTGAAAAAAAGCTCACATGTTAATATCGCAAACGGTTTTATTATATTTACCATCTCAAAATTTAACCATACTCGGTGGCGTGCGTGCAGGTGTTTGATTGGACGGGATGATCGCGAGAAGTCCACCGTGCAGCTTCGACAAGACGCGTGCGAGCAGTCCGCCGCATAGGCTCGATGGCACGCGTGCATCCTGTCCACCTCGCAGGCTCGACGGGACACGTGCGAGCAGCAAGGCCGCCCATGCTCACCGGGAAGCGAGCTCTTTGACCTCCATGTACCAGCCACCACCTGCCTCGCTCACAACTTCTCCATTAATGGGTTAATTAAAGCACCTTGATGGAGGGTGTTTGCTTGTGATCCCATGGAAGCATTTGCTTTGTTCGTGTTTCCAACTAGTATTCCATCCTAATTTAAATTGCCACATAGGGCAATGGATAATACGACCACAAATAAAATGGCAACCGATAATACGACGACAAATTTACAATTGCGCACATAATAATTGTCTTACATATTCCGGATAATTTCAAATGCCACATGCGGCAAAGCCCAGAAGACCCGGGGGCAAGAGAAGAAGGAAATTGCAGACAACGATCTGGGTCGCTACTGTCTCTACTCGTCGATGGATCGTCGGGCGGCGAAATCCTCCAGCTCATTCAATTCCTCACGACTTTGCTTGAAATCAGCCACAGATTCCTCCACCTCCTGCTCGTGCTCGATCCGGAGCTTCCTCAAGCCACCCATCAGTTCCTCGACGACCGCTTTCAGCGTCATCTCCGAGGCACTTCTCTGCTCATGCAGCATCTTCCATCTGGTGGCTTTCTCCTCCTTCTTGGCGACCAACCTGAGGAGCTTTGCATTGTCATCCATGAGTTGCTTGACAAGGCCAGTCGCCTTGTCAACTGAGGCATCGCTGATCTTGAGCAGCTTCATCAAGCCGTTGACCAGCTCCTGCTATGTAGTGACGCTAGCGAGAATGTCATCGTCGCCGGCGAAGGACTTCAGTAATGTGGGCTTGTCGCTATGGCCGACTCCGCAGATGCGCTTGTGAGAGCCCTCACATGCTCGTGAGAGCTCATTCGAGGGCTCCGCGGCGCGCCCGAACATCTCTGCTGCGGCTGCGGCTTCGCGGCGGGACCTCTCTAGTGCTTCCGCGGCCTTGGTCTTTGCTGCCTGGTTATATGTCCACCCTAAACTCCTCCTACCGGTCATGGCAGAACGACTTGACAGAGAAACCCAGTTTTGTGGGTGATGACGAGAGGAACTGTGAAGTAATTTTTGAGTGCGTAGTTTTTATAGCCCGGCACTAAGTGTGAACACATATTAGTTTGAGAGGTGTGAACAGATTTGCAATTACTTATTGCGTTGTAATCAGCAATGTGATGAGAAATAAGGTCAAAATTTATTGATGGCAGAAGGTTGACCACGTGGCTACTCGCTGTTGAGGCGGCCGCGGCGCGCTCCGCTCTGGTGTCCCTGCGCGCGCTCTTCTCGCCGTTGAGGCAAAATTACAATGGCAACTGTTAATAATTCTTAATAATTGTCTTACATATTCAACATAATTTAAAATGCCAAATGCGGCAAGGCCCAGAACACTCATGACGTACATATGCATACAATTATAATAAAATATAGGCTAAAAGGTTGAGTTGGCGGCCTTCCGACGATGGTCTTCTCGGACTCCATGATCATCATAGCACCCTTGCGGCCGTTCACTCCGAGTGTCCCGACCCTCCTCCGCCTACGGAGCTGCTAGCGCTGATGGGATGCTCTTGGGGCTACTTGGCCTCTTCCAGAAGAGCTTGACAGCGTGCAATCGTGCGGATGACAACTCTGCTGAACCGCTCCATTTCCATGTCTCTGGCCTGGTAGCAAATTCCGTCGATCACCTGCATCCTCAAGATATCACGTTGGCGATGTTCTACTTCGTCGGGGATGTCACCTCCGCCAAGGATGCGCTCGAGCCTGGCCACCACATCATCAGGATCGAGGTTGACACGACCGCCGCGGGAAATGATGAAGCTGCAGGCTGCCTTTGTCTTGACTGAATCGCAGAGGTCCTGTGCCCATTCCTTGCGGGGCATCAGGCTCTCCATGAGCACTAGTGACGGCGGTTCTTTGGGTGGGTCGTCGATCATGCCACCGAGCAGCTCTGGATCTTTTGCATGGTGGATGGCAAACTGCTCATCACACCTCCTCTGCAATATGTCGATTGTGCTCCCAAGGACTGTGACGCCGATATTGTTGCCGATGGGCCATGGTGCCTGCACCGGCCGATGAAGCTCTTGCTCCCCGACCTGCTCCGGCTCGTTCTCCTTGTCGAAGATGTAACGCAGGTAGGCTTCGACGTCGAAGCTTTGGTCGTTGCCTGGCATGCTTGGAATAACTAATGGTAGATGGGTGAGGACTAGATCTTCGCAGAGTGTCGCGGCGGTGCGTTGCTACCTGGGTTATATGCAGCAAGCCGTTAGATGGTGGCGTGAAACCGGTGAGGGAATGGGCGTGGATTTTACAATTCACCCATGTGGAGCGCAGGAAGACTAAGTGGAGCACACACACAACCCGAATACTGTAGCCGGTGCCACGTGTTATTTATCACACAAGTGTTAACATAAGGAAATGCATGTGTAACTTACTAATCATCGCACACAAGTACTTGCAAACGCATCGTGTGCAATACTCCTAGCCACCGCAAGCAACTAGTTTGCATTTTCAAAGTTTTTTGTACACACAGAATCACACACGAACTAACTATATTAACCGTCTGTGTTGTAAATTCTCATCGCAACAGTTCATCCGAGTCGGCTGTTTGCCATGTATCACACATATCTTGTTAAGTTGAACCGTTTCTGTTGCGTTCGCTAATCAAAAATAGTTCGTCCGAATGAAACGTATGCCCTATATCACACACACACCTTGATGTGGCTAACCGTTTATGTTGCACTCCCTAATAGCAAACGGTTCATCAGAGCGAACTGTGTGCCGTATATCGCACACACATTGATATGGTTGCCCATTTTGTTGTTCTGCCTCATCGCAAACAGTTCGAACGGGTTAACCGTGTGGCCTGAATCACACACACAACTAAAATGGTAACCGTGTTTGATGCATCCTCCATCGCAAACGTTTTGGACCTTTTTTGACAGTTTTCATACACCACCATTTGCGATTACTGTATCGCACGCAGTTTCTCGAAGGGTCTCCGATCGTAGTGTCGTGTTAGCAGCATCCTGCAGTAGTGAACGCTCACGGTTCGAATTAATAATCCGTTTGGGATATTGGTTCCCAATTATTAATAATCTCCCTTCCGTAATTAGATAAAGATTACATCAAAACTGGTCTCAAATTTGACAAAAAAAAGTACAATGCCACTTTGTATTGGTGTCCATATGACAACACGATAAGTTTCATGAACTTCAAATAAGTTTTGGATGTACTAGAATTTAAAAATCAAGATTCTCAATGTTTGAAATTTGTTACACGAGGAGTAAACATGCACCCAGTGAGACACATGTGTTTTTGCAATCCATATAGGTGCACTGTCACGTGTGCATGTAGCTCAAATTTGATTTTTGCACACATTATACCCATAGAAAATCAATCAATGTACTAAAACGTCTTAATGATCTTTGTGATTTTTTTTGAAATTAATATGTACCTCCTTTGGTAACATGTATGTTCACCGCGGGATAATTAATTTAACATGCATCATAGTTGTGGTGGATTCACGGTATGTGTGGGTGTGTGCGTCTGGGGGTGGCGGGTGGCTCGTAGTACACTACGAGTTGTGAGCCACCGTGTGGGTTGGCCATTTTGTTAGGCAGGCTAGTGCCACATCAGAGTCATGAAATCGTTATTTAAAACATTAAACAACCCTTTCATACATAAATGTTTTGCCACATGCAGTTGATGGTTGTCCTACACGACACTCGATACTCATGTGTGACGCTTTCTATGGGCCCGCGAGGTCGTCGTCCATCACTTTGACAAACAGCCGGCAGTGAGGTTAATTTGACCAGCAAGGTAGAATATTTTTTGTTTGTGTTATGGTGGTATATAGTACGCGTCGAAGAGGTGGGAGGGGACTAGCATATATACTATACGTATGCGTCCATGAACAAGTACACCTCACTCAGTGTCGGGACTTTTTGGTTACTGAGGCACGTGCCACATCAAAATTGTGAAATTGGTTATTCAAACATCACACAACACCTTTTTGGGCCACATGCATATATATATATATCCTAGCTAGGACACTCACGTGTGACGCTTCCATCTGTGGGGCCACGAGGCCATTGTCGATGCATGCATGCATGCATCACTTTGACCTACATCGGGAGAGGTTAATTAATTTCACCATCGATGAGGATTCTTTTGGGTTGTACATATTTTACGGCAGGAGCATATAGTATGCGGTGAAGAGGGGGGAAGGGGACCATCATATGTAGCACGCTTGATATGAACCTTGCTCTATGTGGGTGCATGCTTTACGGTTTTTGAGGCATGTGGCACATCAAAGTTGTGCATTTTGGGTATTCAACATATATATGTTTGGCCCACATGTAAAGCGATGGTGGTTGTCCTCTAGCACCCACTTAAGCGGTTATCAGCGATATTGATGCTTTCCATATGTGGGCCCGCTTGGTCCATCACTTCTTTTTGCCTGACAATAAGAGAAGTTAATTTGACTTAGGAGGGGATTATTATTTTTGCTCTGGGATGACATGCATGATACACTTTGAGCACACACACATGCATGTGTACGCATGAATCCCTCCCATCGAGTCGAAGTGGCTAGTACAATGACACCATCATGAACCGATCTCGCTATGTGTGGGGAGCTAGTGTATGATTTTTGACACACGCGCCAGATCAATGTTGTGTATTCAAACATGCATGCACGCATCACCTCCATACATATGCATGTAGTGGTTGCCTTCGAACAATACACTCCCTCACGTGGTTATCAGCGACAGACCTATATATTCATGGGCCCGCGTGGACATCCATGATCGATCACATTGACCAACAACAAGATAGGTTACCATGGCAGATTCTTCATTTGGTTCGTGTTATCGTAGTATAGGTCATGGTGAGATTCAAACCTAATTAAGTTTGAGCGCATATACTATGCACGCATGCATGCATATATGAATCCCCGTCGTTGGCTTGAAGTGTGGTGTAACATACATATGCATCGTCAACCTAACCCTCACTCGGTGTGGGGATTTCTAGTTCGAAATCACGGTGCCACATCAAAGTTGTTCCATTGTTACTCAAAAACACACCTCTCCATACATATGTTTGGGCCACACGCATGCAGTGGTTGTCTTCGGGGACTAGCTACTTGCGTGATTATTGGTGAGCTAGCTAGCCCATCTCCGGGGTCGCATGGACGGCCATCACTTTGACCAACAACAAGAGAGAGGTTGTACGACCTAGGTGGATTATTCTTGGTCCGTTTTACGATCCATCTTGGTGAGATATATGTCTCTCTGGCCCGCCGACTAAAAGTGTGTGTGTGGGGGGGGGGTGTTGCTACATCGCACTTTGCTAGGTGAACCTCGGTTGGGGGGCATGCATTCATAGCTTAATTAGGATTCCCTTTGTGGCGACACGAGGGAGGAGGGGGGCTGCTAGCTACTTCGCACTTTGCTAGGTGAACCTCGGTTGGGGGGCATGCATTCATAGCTTAATTAGGATTCCCTTTGTGGCGACACGAGGGGGGGCTGCTAGCTACTTCGCACTTTGCTAGGTGAACCTCGGTTGGGGGAGGAGCGTGTGCATTCATAGCTTAGGATTCCCTTCGTGCCGACATGAGGGAGGGATGGTTTCTAGCTACTTCACGCTTTGCTAGGGTGAAACTCGGTTGGGGGAAGGGCATGCATTCATAGCATAGGATTCCCTTCGTGTCGACATGAGGGAGGGGGTCTGCTAGCTACTTCGCACTTTGCTAGGTGAACCTCGGTTAGGGGGGCATGTGCATTCATAGCTTAGGATTCCTTAGTGTCGACACGAGGGAGGGGTGGCTGCTAGCTACTTCGCACTTTGCTAGGGTGAACCTCGGTTGGGGGGGGGGAGCATACATTCATAGCTTAGCTAGGATTCCCTTCGTGCCAACACGAGGGAGGTGGGCTGCTAGCTACTTCGCACTTTGATAGGTGAACCTTGGTTGGCGGGCATGCATTCATAGCCTTAGGAATCTCTTCGTGCCGACACGAGGGAGGGGGGCTGCTAGCTCTACTTCACATTTTGCTAGGTGAATCTCAGTTGGGGGCATGCACTCATAGCTTAGGATTCCCTTCATGCCGACACGTGGGAGGGGGCTGCTAGCTACTTCGCACTTTGCTACGGTGAACCTCGGTTCGGGGGAGGCATGCATTCATAGCTTAGGATTCCCTTCGTGCCGACACGAGGGAGGAGGGGGGCTGCTAGCTACTTCGCACTTTGATAGGTGAACCTCGGTTGAGGGGGAGGGGGCATGTATTCATAGCTTAGGATTCCCTTCGTGCCGACACGAGGAGGGGTGGGGGCAAGAAATACCATGCGCTTTGCGAGAGAGGTGCCACATCGAAGTTGCATTTGGTATTTGAAAATCAAACCACCCTTTTGATACATAAATTTGGTCCACATGCAAGTGTGTTCGTGTTCTGACCCTCTCTCGCGTCATTTTTCGCCAAATTTATGAACATTAGGCAAGTCGGATGACGCAACAGACACGGTTCACTCAAACTAATCGTGTGCCATGTTGGTGCACCTATCACGCACACATCCGCACAGTACATTGGGCTCCACGAGGCAACCCCTCTCAAAAATATTTGCTCGCCTAGAGGGTTTTTCTGTTTCATAACACAATGTTGTTATCTCTGGCCCGTGTGTGATGTTTCTTGTTCCCAATCCTGCCTGCATCCCTAGAAAATATCTGCCCGCCTCGAGGGTTTTTCTGTTTCATAACATACAGTTGTTATCTCCAGACCGTGTGCCATGCACTATCATTAAAATTTTCAATAGCCCGGCATTTCACACCCGCCTTTGACTCCCGCGTAGTAAAATTTTTAGTACCCACGTCATTTCCTAAAACACCCCGCGCCCCCTCCACACACACACCAAAACCTCCTCGGGCGTGCGTGCACACACACACCCCCTCCGTCGCTCGAAACCCTAGCAAAGTCCCCGCCGCCACGGCCGCCGCAAGGCCACCATTGTCAACATCTGTCGGTTTGCCCGTGTAGCTTACCCACATATCTCCATACCCAGGCCGCCCTGAATTTCTTAGATGATGCCTACTAAACGCCCCCTTTCCCACAGATCCCCATCCCCATCCCCCACTCCAGAGCGTCGCAGCCTAAGCCCGGCTACGCTTCCCGTGGGGCTCGAGGAGTGAGTGGCCCAAAAGAGGTGTATAGCCATCTCTTCGCCCGACGTCACCGAGGAAGCTGACGACCATTACTGGCGGCAGGCACTCAATCAGCGGGCTAGAGTACGCGGGCATGTCTCATCCACCGGCTACGACATCGAGGTCATCGATAGTGACACCCTGAGGCGGGCTGTGTCACAGGTTAAGCGGCCCACCCCCAATCCCTTGGGTTCAACCACCGTTGATCGCATCCATGGCCCTGCCGCTGATCTCCTCTGGCTCACTATCAACAATTTGCCATTCTACATCGCCATCGAGCCCCTTTTGTCATTTCTGAAGGACACATTCTGCGATGCTGGCTTGAGATCCACAGCTTCCAAGTCAGACCTCATCGACGGCGACCACGAGGAGAGCACCCTCTCCGGCTCTTCCAAGGGGAAAGATCCCATATGCTCTTCCAAGGGGAAAGCGCCCATCTACGACATCAGGGAGGGCACCCTACAGCCATGCTCTTCCAAGGGGAAGGAGCCCATCTGTGACAACATGGAGCGCATCCAGGGTACGTGCTCTTCCCACTGGAATGAGCCCATCGGTGACAAGTGAGGAAAGCCATGATTTGTTTTGTCGTGCCTCTTCACAAGGGGAAACCCATGATTTGTTTTGTCAAGTCCCTTTTGTAGTGTAGTGAAAATATGTCCAGTTTTAATTGCTATATCTGGTTGTTTGCAGTATGCCTTGTTTATTTCAGTTGTTCCCAATGTGATGCTCTGTATGTGCAATTATTTACTATGCAATACATTTCATCAATCCAGTTTTAAACATAGCGATAGGAATGCATATATTTGCTTGTTGTTAAGCATGTTATAGCTAGCATATGCCTCTTTTAAAGTTTTTTGATTGTTCGGTTGTTTGTAGTTAGCATATGTTCAGTTTCAAATGCTATCTTTGGTTGTTCGTAGTATGCCTTGTTTATTCCAGTTATTCACAACGTGATGTTCTATATGTGCAAGTATGAATTGTGTAGTTCAATTTCATCAGTACCAGTTTCAACAATACCACTACGAATGACTACATTTGGTTGCCGCATCTTGTAGTTAACACACCTTTCCATTTTTACTTAACTATAACCAGTGTACTTAGACCGGCACAATACCAGTTTGAATGACCATGTTTGCTTGTTGTTAAATGTTTGGCCTGTTGCAGTTAGCACACCTTTCCACTTGTTTTGCTTTACCAGCGTGCTTAAACCTGCACACTGAAGCTATCTTTTAGAGATTATTTTGTCTGCCATGTGTAATTTTGGTTGATGTTTAGCCTGTTGTACCTACACAGGACAATTTTGGGAACGACTACTGATTTCCATCGAGGTTAGTTTCATCCCATGGCTTATATCTGCTCACTGTTCAAGATATCAGTAGCCGGTACCATATAGGCCGGCGGCTGATAAGGGACTAATCGGTGAATCGGACTTTTAACTGAATATATTTGCAACCCATTTTTCCTTAGGTTAACTAGGGCCATATGTAATATATCTGAGGCTACATAGAAACATGCACGGTACTTAATGTCTAAATATGCAATCCTAGGCTACATAGCAACAAGGAAGAGTGTTACATTAACGTTCTAATGATGTCTAGATATACATAGAAGAGCAGCAGCAGCAACAGCAACAACACATCTCTGTTTGGATACTCAACTTAGCTAGAGGTTAGAGTTAGTTTCTAGCTCATTACTAACCCTGAACTAACTCTATCCAAAGAGTTGTTTGGATGGCAGGGTTAGATTGACAATAAATGCACTAGGAGAACTAGCTCCAATTAGCACCTCTTGGGTTGGATACTAGTTTTTTGGGTGGGTTATGGATGCAACTAGCTCAAACTAGCCCTCTTGTTTAGATATACTTTAGGGCTATTTGAGCCCGAACTAGCTCAAACTAACTGTAACCCGTGGATACAACAGCAGATAATTTGTAAGAATGAACTAAACTCCTTCCGGCCCATAATATAAGATGTTAATTCATCTAATATGTGAGTATATTGGATGTTATAAGATACTCCCTCCGTTCCTAAATATTTGTCTTTTTAGAGATTTCAAATGGACTACCACATACGGATGTATATAGACATATTATAAAAGAGTGTTGTACTACATCATTGTGCAATTGCTGTTTAGCTTCTAATATTAACTTGGTGCTTTTAGGTACATATGTCATTGGTAAAGATCCGCGTTTCAACCCTTTCTGCGTATGGGGCAATGAGATATCGATGAACCAGCATCAAGTGAGGAAGCTGATAAATATTGTTAGTAAAATGGGTCCAAAGATGGCAATTAAACTATTTGTTTACACTTTATCCAAGACAACAGCGAACTGCAGGATGGTAAGTAAGAACTCTGCAGCCTTCTTTTACTGCCCATAATGAGTTGTGTTAGATGAAAATGTCTGAATCTTTTTCCTTTGCAGTGGTTGCCAAAGCAGTTTACTCAAGATTACCTCTCAAACTACATGATTGGTGGGCATGCAAAGGTTAAAGTATTTCTACCAGAACACGATGATTATCTAGATGTTTTCATGAAGACCGTGAAGGATGGGCGGTTGTCCATCACAAGGGGTTGGACTAGAATCGTGTGTGCCTTCTACATGGAGGAGGGCACAATATGGGCATTCTGCTTCACCTTGTTCAGCAACCAGAATATATTTCGCCTCTTTCTTTACCGTCTTTGATAGTACAAGTATACAATTGTGGTTCATCATTCTTTATTTGGTTCTTATGTAATTCTTGAACATATGTACCTATGAATCAAATAATGCATTGGTTGTTTGAACCTGATGGATATGAATAAAGTTGTAGCATACATTCAAATTCAAATCCAAATCCGGTACAATTTGGAAAAGCAGCAATTAAATTATGGTGAAATTACACTCTCTAGGATGTTACGGCACACACGGTTGGTAAAACACAAACATTTGCAATATGCACCATAATCCGAGACGGTTCACAAAGACGAAACATGTGCAAGCATGCACACAGTTGCCGTTTACAAAGCGTGTGCGATGTCAGACAATATCACAAACGGTGCGGGTAAACTAAACGTTTGTGTTAGTTGCCTTATCGTACATGATTCGCAACCATGAATTGTTTCTGATGAAGTATGCATCGTAAACGTTGCACCACAGAATAGCGTGTGCGATAGTTGTCGTGTACGACGATGTTACGACGGCCCAACGTTTCGTAATCCTGTCCGACACTCGTACGACGATTAGCTAATCTTCTTAACGGTGAACCGTTTGTGATGGGCCGCGCATCATACACATTCTATAATAGTGAATTGTTTGTGATGGGCCGCGCATCGTAAACGTAGCACCACAAAATACCGACTGCGATGGCAATGCGAGCAGAAACGAGTAGGAGTACTGTAGGGGCCCTATCCCCGGCGGTTTCTGGGTCGTGTGGGAAGGACCCCCCTATCGCCCACACTCACTTGGCGACGGTTCCAAATGCTGTCGTGGAAAGGGGTTTTAAACCGTTTATTTAGGACCGACGCGCACGAGTGCCTCATAGCATGCTCCTTCTCTCTCCCACCGCCATAATCTGCCATGGTCCCCTACTTTCCTTGCAACTAAAGATTTTTGGCGCAGAAGGAGAGAGGGCATTGGTGATGGGTCGTTTGCCATTGAGTGGGGTAGTGCAAGCTTGTAGCTACTACCCATCTTCCATGGAGGCTTCAAGATTTCCGACTGAGAGAAGATGAGACGTACCTGCACACTAAAAGGGTGGGTCTCAACTCTCCATCAGTTTCAAAAAACGAAGCGAAACAGATGTGTAGTAAAAAGATTATAAATCACACGATCTGTTTGATCTTTTTTTGCTGAGCTGGCATAATTGCTAAAGTGGATGGCTCCATGTTGGCCGTTAATGTGGGTAGGCCGCATGTCAAGAGAAATAGATAGTGGGGTGCTCCTATTTAGATATAGTAGGTAGGTTAGTCTCGAAAAATAATAGAAGTTGCTATAAAAAGTATTCAAAAGTGATAATATAATAGCATGAAACACAAAAAATTTATAGACACATTTGAGACTCCTAAGCGAAGCGACATCGAGGATTTGCGATGACTTCGAGGTTGGTGAAGACGTGCGGGGTCGTGGCGTCGAGGATCTAGGCAACTCCTAAGCGGTGCGGCGCCGAGGATCCACGATGACTCTGAGGTTGGTAAAGACGTGAGGGGTTGCGCATCAAGGATCCACGCGACTCCTAAGTAGAGTGACCTTGATACGTCTCCATCATATCTATATTTTTTTATTGTTTCATGCCAATATTATACAACTTTCACATACTTTTGGCAACAATTTATATGATTTTCTTGGACTAACATTTTGATCCAGTGCCTAGTGCCAGTTCCTGTTTGTTGCATGTTTTTTGTTTCACAGAATATCCATAACAAACGAAGTCCAAACACAATAAAATTTTATGGAGATTTATTTTGGAATATATGTGAATTTTGGGGAAAAGAATCAACGCAAGACGATGCTCGAGGGGCCCACAAGCTGAAGGGACATGCCTAGAGGGCTCGTGGCGCCCTTGTAAGTCGGTTGGAGGTGTCCTTCTGCCGCAAGGAAGCTAATATCTGGATAAAAATCCCCTCAAAATTCAGCCCAATCGGAGTTACAGATCTCGGGGAATTTAAGAAACAGTTTCGTCCAGAAAACTGGAACGCGAAACAGAAGAGAAGAGAGAGAGAGAGAGAGAGAGAGAGAGAGAGAGGGATAGATAAAGAGAGAGATAAAGAGAGAGATACAATCTCGAAGGGGCTCCTGCCCTCCAGGAGCCATGGCAGCCATGGACCAGAGGGGAAACTCTCCTCCCATCTAGGTGGTAGGCCAAGGAAGAAGAAGAAGGAGAGGGGCTCTCTCCCCCTCTCTCCCGGTGGCGCCGGAGTGCCGCCGGGGCAACCATCATGACAGCGATCTACACCAACAACTTCACCGCCGTCATCACCAACTCTCTCCCCTCTATGCAGATGTGTAACACTTCTTCTACCCATTCTAATCTCTACTTAAACATGGTGCTTCATGCCACATATTATTATCTAGTGATGTGTTGCCATCCTATGATGTTTGAGTAGATTCGTTTTGTCCTATGGATTGATTGATGATCGTGATTGGTTTGAGTTGTATGTTTTATTTTGGCATTGTCCTATTGAGCCCTCCATGTCACATAAGCATGTGGGATTACCGCTGTAGGGTGTTGCAATACGTTCATAATTCGCTTATAGTGGGTTGCGTGAGTCACTGAAACACAAATCCAAGTAACGGGATTGTTGCGTATGGGAGTAAAGAGGACTTGTTACTTAATGTTGTGTTCGGGTTTGATAACCCACAAGTATATGGGATCGTTTGTAGCCTTCTTCGATAAATAAGAGTGTCAAGCCCAACGAGGAGCTAAAGGCAGAACAAATATTCCCTCAAGTTCTATCGACCATCGATACAACTCTACGCACACTCGACGTTTGCTTTACAGGAAACAAGTATGAAACTAGTTTGTAGGAGTGATGCTAGAACTACTTTGCAAGAATAAAACTAGAAGTACTTTTCAAGATAATAAAAGTTAGGTGTTTAGTGAAAGGGTTTGTGTCAACAAGAAAGTTATTTGTCCCTAGGCAATCGATAACAAGTACCGGTAATCATTCTTGTAATTTTATATGAGGGAGAGGCATGAGCTAACATAATTTCTCTACTTGGATCATATGCACTTATGATTGGAGCCCTAGCAAGAATTCGCAACTACTAAAGATCATTAAGGTCGTGAAACCCAACCATAGCATTAAGTGTCAAGTCCTCTTTACTTCCCTACGCCAGAACTCACTTATCCGCGTTTAGGCTGCTATCACCCCCGCAACATTGACAATAAGCAAACCATGAACACATTGCAACACCCTATAGCATGGGCCCCTCACGTTTGCATGATATGGAGGGCACCATAGGACAGCACCATAAATAAAATATACAATCATACCAAACAAGATCACGATTAACCCACAGGACAAAACGAATCTACTCAAACATCATAGGATAACCATAGATCATTGGGAAATAATATATGGAGTTGAGAACCATGTTTTAGTAGAGATTGCAGTGGAGAGAAGAGGTGTTACACTGCTGCATAAAAGGGGAGAAAGTTGGTGTTGACAGTAGAAAGATTGTTGATGTAGATTGTCGTCCCGATCATGGCCCCAGCGGCACTCCGGCGCCACCGGAAGCGAGGGGGAGAGAGCCCCCCTCCTTCTTCTTCTTCCTTGGCCTCCCCCCTAGATGAGAGGAGAGTTCCCCCTCTGATTCTTGTCTCCATGGCGGCGGAGGGGTGGGAGACCCTCCGATATTGGATCTCCCTCTCCGTTCTCTTCTGTTTCGCGTTTTTCAAATCTGGCCGAAAACCGTTTCATATATTCCGGGAGATCCGTAACTCCGATTATGCTGAGATTTTAACACGATTTTTTTACGAATATAAGCTTCCTTGCGCCCGAAGTAGAGCTCCAACCAACGTTCGAGGAGGGAACAACCCACCACCACGCGCCAGGGCCCTCTGGCGCGCCCTGGTGTATTGTGGGCTGTGTGGGCCTCCATTTGCGGTGATTCCAACTACCAAAAATCACATATATTCCAAAATAATTCTCCATAAATTTTATTGCATTTGGACTTCGTTTGATATGTATTTTTTTGCGAGACAAGAAACATGCAAAAAACAGTAACTGGCACTAGGCACTGGATCAATAAGTTAGTCCAATAAATCATATAAAAAGTTGCCAAAAATATGTGAAAGTTGTATAATATTGGCATGAAATAATCAAAAATTATAGATACGACGGAGATGTATCAGCATCCCCAAGCTTAATTCCTGCTCGTCCTCGAGTAGGTAAATGATAAAAACAATAATTTTTGATGTGGAATGCTACCTAGCATAAACTTGATCATATATCTAATCATGGCATGAATATTAAGACATAAGTGATTCAAAGCAATAGTCCATAATTTGACATAAAGACATCAATACTCAGTCATCCCAACAAACAATCATGTCTTTTAGAATATCAACGCTAAAGAAAGCTATCCGTACAAAATAATATAGTCTTGTCATGCTCTGTCTTCTTAACACAAAGCATTTATCAAACACAACCCCAATGACAAGCCGAGCAATTGGTTCATAGTTTTTAACGCGCTTCAGCTTTTTGAACCCTCACGCAATACATGAGCGCAAGCCATGGATATAGCACTACGGGTGGAATAGAGTATGATGATAGGGGTAAATATAAAGAAGTCAAAAAAGTAAGAAAGACTCACATCGATGCGGCTAACCAACGGGCTATGGAGATGCCCATCAATTGATATCACTGTGAGGAGTAGGGATTTCCATGCAACGGATGCACTAAGAGCTATAAGTGTATGAAAGCTCAACATGAAAACTAAGTGGGTGTGCATCTAATCCTATAATGAAAAATTCCCACTAGTTTATGAAAGTGACAACATAGGAGATTCTCTACATGAAAAACATGGTGCTACATTGAAGCACAAGTGTGGTAAAGGATACTAACAATTCCCCTTCTCTCTTTGTTTATTTTTTCTTTTTTTCTTTTTTTTCTTTTTCTTTTTTTCTTTTTTTCCTTTTTTCTCACATTGTCCGGAGTCTCATCCCAACTTGTGGGGGAATATTAGTCTTCATCATCCTTTACTCACTGGGGCACTGCTCTAAAAATGAATAATGATGATCATCACACTTCTATTTACTTATAACTCAAAAGATATAAAAATTACAACTCGATACCTATGACAAAATATGACTCTATATGAATGCCTCTGGCATGTACCAGGATGTGCAATGATCTAGCATAACATGTATGAAAAATGATGAACGGTGGCTGAGCCACAACTACTATGTCAGCTATATAATCATGCAAAGCAATATGACAATGAATGCTCAAGTCATCAAACGGAAGTGGTGGAAGTTGCATGGTAATATATCTCGGAATGGCCATCGAAAAGCCATAATAGGTAGGTATGGTGGCTGTTTTGAGGAAGATATAATAAGGCTTATGTGTGGTAGAACGTATCATATCACATTGTTTGGATGCACCGGCGAGGGTTGCACCGGCTCTCGAGGTGAGAAAGGGCAATGCATGGTACCGTAGAGGCTAGCAAATTGCAGAAAGGTAAGAATGTGTATAATCCATGGACTCACATTAGTCATAAAGAACTCATATACTTATTGCAAAAGTTTATTAGCCCTCGAAGCAAAGTACTACTACACATGCCCCTAGGGGGATAGATTGGTAGGAAAAGACCAATGCTCGTCCCCGACCGCCACTCATAAGGAAGACAATTGATAACAAATTAAGCTCCGACATCATAGCATAACGAGAGACTATACGTGCATGCTTCAGGAATCACAAACCTTAACACCAATATTCTTACTAAACACAACCATTTACTAGTACCTCCCACATATTCCATCTCTATATCACAAAACTATTGCAAGGAATCAAACATATCATATTCATTGATCCATAAGTTTTATGTAGGAGTTTATGACTAACCATGCAATTGACCAATTCCTGTTGACTCTCTAAATAGGTATAAGCGAAGCATGAGAGTTTAATTATTTCTACAAAATATCATGCTCTAATAAATATAAGTGAAGCAAAAGAGCATTGTACAAACAATGGTTTTCTATGTGAAGAGAAACATGCAATCCAAACTTCAAAGTATATGAGTGAAGCACATGAAGCATTCTATAAAGCCATACTCAAAAGATATAAGTGAAGTGCAATGAGCATTCTATAAATCAACCCTAGACCATCTCATACCAACATGGTGCATAAAATAAAAATGAAAAGTAAACGCAAAAGACGCTCCAAGATTTGCACATATCACATGAACGAAACAAGAACGAAAACATACCGATACTTGTTGAAGAAAGATGGGATGCCTTACGGGGCATCCCCAAGCTTAGATGCTTGAGTCTCCTTGAATATTTACTTGGAGTGCCTTGGTCATCCCCAAGCTTGAGCTCTTGCCTCTCCCCCTTCTCCTCATATTGAGACCTCCTTGATCTTTCATCACTTCATCCACACAAAACTCAACAGAAAGCTCGGTAAGATCCGTTAGTATAATAAAGCAAATCACTACTCTAAGTACTATTGCAAACTAATTCATATTTTGTTTTTGCACTGTAGATACTGTAATATAACTTTTCCATGGCTTATACCACTGATAAAAAATGATAGTTTCATCAAAACGAGCAAAACAATGCATCAAAAACAGAATCCGTCTTAAACAGGACAGTCTGTAGTAATCTGAACATTCACCATACTTCTGGTACTCCAAAAATTCTGAAAAAATTAGGAAAAATAAAAAATTCGTATAGCAAGACTCTGAAGAAGGTTTCATAAACTTTCGACGTTCCAGTAAAAAATGTAAAATCGTGCACTACAGCCAAAGTTTTGTTTCTGTACCGCACATACCAACAAGCAATCTAAACATCCTAAAGGCAAACCTTGACACATTGTTTTTATAATACAATGGAATTGTACAAGGGGATAATTATTTTTGTTGAAATTGTTCTGCAATTCAAGATTCACAAAGTTTCCATGGGCATGAAAAAAGTTCAAGGCTAGCTCCCGCTTCCACGGTGCTCGTCTATCTCACTTTCACTTTTCTTTTTGTGAAGTTTTAAGTCCCCCTATATATTTTTTGTTTTGTTTTTAAACTTTATAAAAGCACTCAACATAAATAAATGACTCTCTAAAACTTCCGGGTTGTCTCCCTGGGTAGCGCTTTCTTTAAAACCATTAAGCTAGGCATAAAGTGCTCAAGTAATGGATCCACCCGGATCCCAAGGTATATCAAAGCCAATTTTAATTAAAAATGATTTGGCATTTAGTAGTGAGCACAAAGCAACATATATCATGCAATGACGAAGTATAACTCTCTTCCTATGCATTGGCATGTCGTAAAAGAACAATTCATGCACATCAAGTAAAGGCCAATACATAGCATAAGCAATTTCTTGCAATTTTATCGTGTTGAAAACATAGAGAGGCGCAGATGTAGTTCCTCCCTCATAATAATTGCAAGTAGGAGCAGCAAGCACATGCATATTAAATTCATCAAAATCATCATGTGTAGTGGTAGAACGCAACCCATCAATGTAATCCTTAATAAGTGCAAACTTCTCCGATATAGTGTAGTTTGGAGAATTCAAAAAGATAATAGGACTATCATGTGCGGGTGCAATTGAAACAATTTCATTCTTAACATAAGGAACTGTAGAAAGTTCATCTCCATAAGCATAATTCAAATTGGCATCTTGGCCACAAGCATAGCAAGCATCAAGTTCATCAAAAAGGGATATTTCAAATGAATCAAGAGGATCATAGCAATTATCATAGCATTCATCCTTCGGTAAGAATGAAGGGACATTAAACAATGTATGAGTTGGAGGGTTACTCTCATTAGAAGGTGTGCATGGGTATCTAATCCGCTCTTCCTCCTTTTGTTATTCGCTCTTCTCATTATCTTTTTCATCAAGCGAGCTCACAGTTTCATCAATTCCTTCTTCCATAGACTCCTGCAAAATATTAGTCTCTTCTTGGACAGCGGAGTTTCTCAATAATTTCATCAATATCGGAATTGTATTTATAATTATCATAGCAATATTTAAGGATAGCAAAAAATTTAGGTCTATAAACCGAATCATCAAAATCTTCAAACTTTTCAAGCAAAGATTCAGTTTCATAAGCACCCTTAAAAGAAACAAATTCTTCTATTCTTTCCACATCATAGTAATCGTATATACCTCTTGCATGAAAAGGGAAGATGTGGAGCATTCATCCTAGAGCAACAAGTATAACCATATCTCAAGCGTAAATTCCAAGCATACCAATGCAATATATGAATTTGATCCCATAATAGTTTCCCTTTTTGTGTCAAGTGATAATCCCTAAAGTATTCATGTTGATCCAACGTTACTCCCATTATCAAGTTGAATGGGTTTTCTCGGGATTATCAAAGTAGTGTATAATATTTTTCACATAACGAGCATCGAGGGTTTTAGGAGGTTCCCCATCTCCGTGAGTAGCAAGTACAACTGATTTTTTTGATGTTTCGTGTTCCATATCCATAACTAAAGATAGAGAACAACTTATAACAGGAAATAAAAACTACTTAGTGATAAAGCAAACAAGCACACACGAGAATATTCACCCCACGCTATTTCTCCCCGGCAACGGCGCCAGAAAAAGGTCTTGATAACCCACAAGTATAGGGGATCGTTTGTAGACTTCTTCGATAAATAAGAGTGTCAAACCCAACGAGGAGCTAAAGGCAGAACAAATATCCCCTCAAGTTCTATCAACCACCGATACAACTCTACGCACACTTGACGTTTTCTTTACAGGAAACAAGTATGAAACTAGTTTGTAGGAGTGATGCTAGAACTATTTTGCAAGAATAAAACTAGAAGTACTTTGCAAGATACTAAAAGTTAGATGTTTAGTAAAAGGGTTTGTGTTAACAACAAAGTTATTTGTCCCTAGGCAATCGATGACAAGTACCGGTAATCATTCTTGAAATTTTATATGAGGGAGAGGCATGAGCTAACATACTTTCTCTACTTGGATCATATGCACTTATGATTGGAGCCTAGAAAGAATCCGCAACTACTAAAGATCATTAACATTGTGAAACCCAACCATAGCATTAAGTATCAAGTCATCTTTACTCCCATATGCCCTAACCCACTTATCCGCGTTTAGGCTGTTGTCACCCCCGCAACACTGACAATAAGCAAACCATGAACATATTGCAACACCCTATAGTGGGGTCCCCTCACGTTTGCGCGAGATGGAGGGCACCATAGGACAACACCATAAATAAAATATACAATCATGCCAACCAAGATCATGATTAACCCATAGGACAAAACGGATCTACTCAAACATCATAGGATAACCATAGATCATTGGGAAATAATATATGGAGTTGAGCACCATGTTTAAGTAGAGATGACAGCAGGGAGAAGAGGTGTTACACAGCTGCATAAAGGGGGAGAAAGTTGGTGTTGACGGTAGCAAGATTGTTGATGCAGATCGCCGTCCCGATCGTTGCCCCGGCGGTACTCCGGCGCCACCAGAAGCGAGGGGGAGAGAGCCCCCTCCTTCTTCTTCTTCCTTGGCCTCCCCCCTAGATGGTAGGAGAGTTCCCCCTCTGGTCCTTGGCCTCCATGGTGGCGGAGGGCCGGCAGCCCCTCCGAGATTGGATCTCCCTCTCTGTTCTCTTCTGTTTCGCGTTTTCCAGATCTGGCCGAAAATCGTTTCTTATATTCCGAGAAATCCGTAACTCTGATTGCGGTGAGATTTTAAAATGATTTTTTTCTGGATATAAGCTTCCTTGCGCCCGAAGCAGAGCTCCAACCGACGTTCGAGGAGGGCACAACCCACCACCACGCGCCAGGGGCCTCTAGCGTGCCCTGGTGTCTTGTGGGCTATGTGGGCCTCCGTTTGCGGTGATTCCAACTCCCCAAAATCACATATATTCCAAAATAATTCTCTGTAAAATTTTATTGCATTTGGACTTCGTTTGATATGGATTTTCTGTGAGACAAAAACATGCAAATAACAGGAACTGGCCCTGGGCACTAGATCAATAGGTTAGTCCAATAAATCATATAAAAGTTGCCAGAAATATGTGAAAGTTGTATAATATTGGCATGAAACAATCAAAAATTATAGATACGATGGAGACGTATCAGGGTTTTACCTTAATGATCTTTAGTAGTTGTGGATGCTTGGTAGAGTTCCAATCATAAGTGGATATGATCCAAGTACGAAAAGTATGTTAGCTTATGCCTCTCCCTCATAAAAAACTGCAATAATGATTGTCGGTCTAGTTATTAATTGCCTAGGGACAAATCCTTCTCTTTGTTTCAAAAAGCATTCTACTAAAAACCAACTTTTGTTATCTCGCAAAGTACTCCTAGTTTTATTCTTGCAAACTAGTTCTAGCATTACACCTACAAAGTACTTCTAGTTTCATCCTTGTTGTAGGTAAAGCCAACGTTAAGTGTGTGTAGAGTTGTATCAGTGGTCAATTGAACTTGAAGAGAATACAAATTCTACCTTTAGCTCGCCGTTGGGTTTGACACTCTTACTTATCGACAAAGGCTATAGTTGATCCCCTATACTTGTGTGTTATCAAGACCTTTTTTGGCGCCGTTGCCTGGGAGCAATAGCGGGGGTGAATATTCTCGTGTGTGCTTGTTTGCTTTATCACTGAGTAGTTTTTATTTTATGTTCTAAGTTGTTCTCTATCTTTTGTTATGGATATGGAACACGAAATACCAAAAAAATACTTGTACCTGCTACTCATGGAGATCGGGAACCTCCTAAAACCCTTGATGTTGGTTATGTGGAAAATATTAAATACTACTTTGATAATCCTGATAAATCCCCATTCAACTTGATAATGGGAGATACTTGGTATCACCGGGACTACTTTAGGGATTATCGCTTGTCTCAAAAAGGGAAACACTTATGGGATCAAATAAAAATGTTGCGTTGGTATGCTTGGAATTTATGTTTAAGATATGATTGTACTTGTTGCTCTAAGATGGAGGCTCCGGGCATCCCCTTTCAATGTGAATTTAATGATAGTGAAACCTTGGCTTCATATTCTAATGGTATATATGATTACTATGATGTGGAACAAATAGAAGAATTTTTTGCTTTTAAGGGTGCTTATGAGATTTAATCTTTGTTTGAAGAGTATGAAGATGGTGATGATGCTCTTTACATATCTGAAAAATTTGCTATACTTAAATACTGCTATGGAAATTATAAATACAATGCCTATATTGAGCAATTTAGTGAGAAAGTCTCCATTGTGCAAGAAGACATTAATGTTTTGTAGGAATCTATGGAAGAAAAAATTGCTGAAAATGTGAGCTCATTGGATGAAAAAGATGACGATGAGAGCGAAGAACAAAAGGAGGAAGAGCGGATTGATCACCTGTGCCCACCTTCTAATGAGAGTAACTCTTCAACTCATATATTGTTTAATTTCCCTTCAAGCTTACAAAAGGATGAATGTTATGATGATTGCTATGATCCCGTTGATTCGTTTGAAATATCACTTTTTGATGAACTTGATGCTTGGTATGCTTGTGGCCATGATGTGTGACGCCCCCGATTTGACCGTACACTAATCATACACGCAAACGTGTACGATCAAGATCAGGGACTTGCGGGAAGATATCACAACACAAATCTACAAATAAAAATAAGTCATATAAGCATCATATTACAAGCCAGGGGCCTCGAGGGTCGAATACAAGAGCTCGATCATAGACTAGTCAGCGGAAGCAACAATATCTGAGTACAGACATAAGTTAAACAAGTTTGCCTTAAGAAGGCTAGCACTAACTGGGATACAGATCGAAAGAGGCGTAGGCCTCCTGCCTGGGATCCTCCTAAACTACTCCTGGTCGCCGTCAGCGAGCTGCACGTAGTAGTAGGCACCTCCCGAGTAGTAGTAGTCATCACCGACAGTGGCATCTGGCTCCTGGGCTCCATCGTCTGGTCGCAGCAATTGGGTATAGGAAGGGGGAAAAGAGAGCAAAGCAACCGTGAGTACTCATCCAAAGTACTCGCAAGCAAGGAGCTACACTACATATGTATGCATTGGTATCAACTGGAATAAGGCTATCATATGTGGACTGAACTGCAGAATGCCGGAATAAGAGGGGGATGGCTAGTCCTTTCGAAGACTACGCTTCTGGTAACCTCCATCTTGCAGCAGGAGAAGAGAGTAGATGGTAAGTTCACCAAGTAGCATCGCATAGCATAATCCTAACCGATGATCCTCCCCTCGTCGCCTTGTGAGAGAGCGACCACCGGTTGTATCTGGCACTTGGAAGGGTGTGTTTTATTAAGTATCCGGTTCTAGTTGTCATAAGGTCAAGGTACAACTCCAAGTCGTCATGTTACCGAAGATCATGGCTATTCGAATAGATTAACTTCCCTGCAGGGGTGCACCAAATAACCCAACACGCTCGATCCCATTTGGCCGGACACACTTTCCTGGGTCATGCCCGGCCTTGGAAGATCAACACGTCGCAGCCCTACCTAGGCACAACAGAGAGGTTAGCACACTGGTATAAATCCTATGGCGCAGGGGTCTGGGCCCATCGCCCATTACACACCTGCACGTTGCCTACGCGGCCGGAGAGCAGACCTAGCAACCTCCATTACAAAGGAAGTTGCGTTACGCGGTCCAACCCGGCATGCGCCGCTCAGTCGCTGACATCACGAAGGCTTCGGCTGATACCACGATGTCGAGTGCCCATAACTGTCCCCACATAGATGGTTAGTTCGTATAGGCCAGTAGCCAGACTCAGATCAAATACCAAGATCTTGTTAAGCGTGTTATTTTGAAATAACCACGGATGCCGACCAGGGCCAGGCCCACCTCTCTCCTAGGTGTTCTCAACCTTCCCTGTCGCTCCGCCACAAAGTAACAGTCGGGGGCCTTTGGGAACTCAGGCCCACCTCTACCAGGATGGAGCCACCTGCCCCTTCAGCCCCCAACATCGGAATCACTCGTGGGTACTCCTACGAGCCGACCCGACTTTAATCACCACAAGTATCATATATTATGTATAAGTATATACCCGTGACCACCTCCCAAGTGATCATGGACCGATAGTATAGCAAGGCAGACAGACAGGAATGTAGGGCCACTGATGGTAAACTAGCATCCTATACTAAGCATTTAGGATTGCAGGTAAGGTATCAACAGTTGGAGCAACAATGACAGGCTATGCATCAGAATAGGATTAACGGAAAGCAGTAACATGCTACACTACTCTAATGCAAGCAGTATAGAAGAGAATATGTGATATCTGGTGATCAAGGGGGGGGCTTGCCTGGTTGCTCTGGCAAGAGAGAGGGGTCGTCAACACTGTAGTCGTACTGGGTAGCAGCGGCATCGGTCTCGGTGTCTAGCGAGAGAAGAGGGGGAAGAAACAATAAATATAATACAAACAAATGCATGACGATGCATGACATGACAAAGCGTGATGCTAGGTGTACCCTAACGCGGTACGAGGTGGTACCGGTGAAGGGGAAAACATCCGGGAAAGTATTCCCGGTGTTTCGCATTTTCGGATAGATGAACCGGAGGGGGAAAGTTGCGTGTTTGCTATGCTAGGGATGCGTGGCGGACGAATGGGCTGCGTATCCAGATTCATCTCGGCGTTCTGAGCAACTTTCATGTACAAAGTTTTTCCATCCGAGCTACGGTTTATTTTATATTAATTTTTAAAGTTTTAATTCATTTTATAAAATTATCAGATTATTTTAATTCGAAATAAATGTGAATTGCTAGGTGCACCCAGCTATGGGTACACATAAGTGTACTAGAGGGGCTGACATGTGGGTCCAAGGGGTCCCAGTTGACCAGTCAAACTTTGATGGGTCAACAGGGGTGGGGCCCCCTTGTCATACACTGTTTTACTAACCTAACAAATTAAAAAGACTAATTAGGTTATTAGGTTTATCTAACATACGTTAATTAAGTTAATTAGCTTACTAAACAGGATTAATTAAGTTAATTATTTAGTTAATTAATTGATTAACTATTTTCTTTATTAATTTTTATTATTATTACTTTTTCTCATTTTTGTTCTAGGCGTGGGCCCCGTTCGTCATAGGCCCAGGGGGAGGTTGCGGGCGCCGGGCGAAATGGGCACCGGGCGCCACGGGTGTGGCCCGAGCGGGCGCACGCCCAGGGGCAGGCGTACCCGGCCAGGCACCGGAGCAGAGGAGGCCGGAGGCCACGGCGCCGCCCAGGCGGTCGGAGTGGCGGCGAAACGGCGGCGAGGACGAGCGGTGGAGGCGGCGATGGCGCCTGGAGATGGCGCCGCAGTGGAGGGGCACGCCAGCGAGGCGGCGATAGGCACGTGGGGCGCGGCGCCGGCGAAACATATGCGGGCGGCGCGAGCGGCGGCGAACAGGGGCCGCGGGCGGGGCCGGCGAGGTGCCTGCAGGGGGCGGTGGCGAGCGCGTTCGGCTGCGGCGGCGGGGCGATGCGGCGGCAGGCATGGAAGGTCGCGGGAAAGTAGCAGGCAGCGGCGCAGCAGGGCGCACGCGGGGAAGGGCGCGGCCCGAGCGAGCGCGGTGAGGGGGGACACGGGCGCGGACCGCCACCGGTGAACGAGCAGCTGCGGGCAGCGGCGAAGGCAGGCGCCAGCGCGGGCGAGCAGAGAGGGGGGGTCCATGGGCGCTGGCCGGCAGCAGCGGATGGCGGGGTGCGTGTTGCGCGACACGGGAGAGAGGAGGGCGAGGCGCGTGTGGGCCGGTGGCGAGATGCGTGGCCGGAGCGCGTGCGGGGCGGCGAGCTGCAGAGGAAGGGGCGAGGGAGAAGGCGTGGGCTCATGGGGGATAGGGACGGGGCAATGGGTGCGGGGAGGTTCGGGGAGGGCCGTTGTGGAGGAGGACGAGGCAGCCCGGTGGGGGGGGAACGCGCGGCGAGGAGGAGGCGAGCGGTGACACGGGCGCGGCGTCGGGGCGCCGTTGCGTCGTGGACGGGTCTTGGCCCGATTCCAGATCTGGATCGAGAGGGAGGGGGGGGGGGGGTGGGGGGGGTGGGGGGGGGGGGGGGGGGGGGGGGGGGGGGGGGGGGGGGGGGGGGGGGGGGGGGTGGGGGGGGGGGGGGGGGGGGGTGGGGGGGGGGGGGTTAGATGTGGGGTGGCTCGGTCCGAGTGGGCCGGCCAGTTGGGCCGAGGCCCAGGTGGGCCAAGGGGGCCTTTTATGTTTTTTTCTGTTTTGTTTTGTTTTGTCTTTTCTATTTTCCTTTTCTTTTATTTCTTTTCCTTTTCTGTTTTAATGAATTCTAGCGCATTTAAGGATTTCATAAAATTGTGTTTTCTTTACTATAATTACCCTTGTAATATTCAGCACCGCCCGAACATTTTTGTTACAGCTTTTGAAAACTTTTATTGTTTACATTAATTTAAATTTGAATTTGACGCGGTTTGAACTAACGAAAGTTTAGCAACAGTAATCGAGGTGACGTGGCATGATTAGCGTGGAATTATTGTAGCAAGATTATCCGGGCGTTACATGATGCCAATATCAATTATGCTTATGTAGATGAACTAGCTATAGTTCCTTATGTTAAGAATGAATTGTTGCTATTGCACCCACACATGATAGTCCTATTATCTTTTTGAATTCTCCCAACTAAACTATATCGGAGAAGTTTACCCTTATTAAGAATTATGTTGATGGGTTGCATTTTACTATTGCACGTGATGATTTTGATGAGTATAATATGCATGTGCTTGCTGGTCCTACCTGCAATTATTATGAGGGAGAAACTACATGTCCACCTCTGTATGTTTCTAATAAGATAAAACTGTAAGAAACTATTTATGCTATGTATCAGCCTTTACTTGATGTGCATGAATTGTTCTTTTATGACATGCCGATGCATAGGAAGAGAGTTAGACTCTGTTGTTATGTGATATATGTTGCTTTGTGCTCACTACTATATTATAATCATTGCTAATTAAAATTGGTTTGATATACCTTGGGATCCGGGTGGATCAATTACCTTAGCACTTTATGCCTAGCTTAATGGATTTAAAGAAAGCGCTGCCTAGGAGACAACCCAGAAGTTTTAGAGAGTCGTTTTATTCTGTTGTGTGCTTTGAAAAGGTTTAAAAACAAAAAATATAGAGGGGAACCTAAAAACTTTTTCAAAAAGAAGCGATTGGAAGGTTATGCATTGAAGAAGTGAGGGTCGACCTTGAACACTTGTGTTCATGCTCATGGAAACAATGTAGAATTTTTCATGGAAGTTTCTCACAAAAATGATTATCCCCTTATACAATCCAATTGTATTATATAAATAATGTGCCAAGATTTACCTTTAGGGTGTTTAAATTGCTTGTTTGGTGCGTGTTGTGAAAAAACAGAAACTTTTGTTGTAGTGTTTGAATTTTGATAATTTACCGGAACCTGCAAAATTTTGAAATTTTTACACAAAAGTTCTATTCAAATTGTTTATTATGTCCTAATTTTTCAAAGGTTTTGGAGTTACAGAAGTATATATACCATCTGCATCTTTACAAATTGTCCTGTTTTCATATATTGCAGTTATAGTTTCTTTATTTTCTTATGTTTGAAATCCTTGCTGAGCCTCCTTGAATTAGGAGCCATAGAATTGTGATAGCATACAATGGGTAATTTTTTGTTATAATTATACAATAATGTTACAGCAGTACATGATGGGATTTGATGTTATCTGTACTAACCCCTCAAATAAAAAGTTCGGTTAAGTTTTGTGTGGATGAAGTGTTCAAAGAGCGAGGAGGTATCGATATGAGAAAAAATAAGGAGACGCAAGAGTTCAAGCTTGGGTGTGACCAAGTAACCCCAAGAAAATATTCATGGAGACTCAAGCGTCTAAGCTTGGGGATGCTCCGGAAGGCATCCGATCTTTCTTCTTCGATAATTATCGGCATGTCTCAGTTTTGTTTTGTTCATACGATATGCGTAAATTCTTGGAGCATCATGTGCTTTTTCTTTTTCTTTTAATAATGCATCGTGCTGGTATGTGATAGTCCTTGGCTGATTTATAGAATGCTCTTTGCACTTCACTTATATCTTTTGAGTATGGCTTTATTGAATGCTTCATGTGCTTCACTTATCATTTGAAGTTTGGATGCTCTCTACATTTGGAAAACCTTTATTTGTAGAATGCTCTTTTGCTTCACTTATATTTATTAGAGCATGGGTATGTCTTTTGTAGAGAGAATTATACTGCATGCTTCACTTATATCTATTTAGAGAGTCAACATGAATTGGTCATTCACATGGTTAGTCATAAAATCCTACATCAAACATGTAGATCACTGAATATGATATGTCTAATTCCTTGCAATAGTTTTGCGATATTAAGATCGTGATATGTGGGAGGTACTAGTGGATGATTGTGGTTTAGTAAGAATATTGGTGTTAAGGTTCGTGGTTCCAGAAGCATGCACATATACTCTCTAGTTATGCTAAGAAGTTGGAGCATGATTTATTATTGATTATCTTCCTTAAGAGTGGCGGTCGGCAACGAGCGATGGTCTTTTCCTACCAATCTATCCTCCTAGGGGCGTGCATAGTAGTACTTTTCTTCGAGGGCTAATAGACTTCCGCAATAAGTATGTGAGTTCATTATGACTAATGTGAGTCCATGGATTATACGCACTCTTACCTTTCCATAATTTGCTCGCCTCTTTGGTACCGTGCATTGACCTTTCTCACCTCGAGAGTTGGTGCAAACTTTGTCAATGCATCCAAACCCTGTGATATGATACACTTTATCATACATAAGCCTCCTTATATATTCATCAAAACAGCCACCATACCTACATATCATGGCATTTCCATGGCCACTCTGAGATATATTGCCATGCAACTTCCACCGTTCCTTTTTTATGACATACACATTCATTGTCGTATTGCTTTGCATGGTCATATAGATGACATAGTATTTGTGACTCAACCACCATTCATTATTATCATACATGTTATGCTATCATCATTGCACATCCTAGTACACTCCCAAAGCCATTCAGATAGAGCCATATTGTTCTAGTATCGAGTTGAAATATTGAGTTGTAAGTAAATAAAAGTGTGATGATCATCATCATTAGGGCATTGTCCCAGTGAGGTAAGTGAGGGAGTCCTGGACTAAGGGGTCCTCGGGCGTCCGGCCCGTTAGCCATGGCCGGACTGGTGGGCTGTGAAGATACGAAGACCAAAGACTGCACCCAAGTCCAGATGGGACTCTCCTTGGCGTTGAAGGCAAGCTTGACGACCGGATATGTAGATTCCCTTCTTTGTAACTGATGACCCACAAGTATAGGGGATATATCGTAGTCCTTTCGATAAGTAAGAGTGTCAAACCCAACGAGGAGCAGAAGGAAATGATAAGCGGTTTTCAGCAAGGTATTCTCTGCGAGTACTGAAATAAGTGGTAACAGATAGTTTTGTGATAGGATAAATTGTAACGAGCAACAAGTAACAAAAGTAAATAAAGTGCAGCAAGGTGGCCCAATCCTTTTGTAGCAAAGGACAAGCTGGAACAAACTCTTATAATAGGAAAAATGCTCCCGAGGACACATGGGAATATCGTCAAACTAGTTTTCATCACGTTCATATGATTCGCGTTCGATACTTTGATAATTTGATATGTGGGTGGACCGGTGCTTGGGTGCTGTTCTTACTTGAACAAGCATCCCATTTATGATTAACCTCTATTGCAAGCATCCGCAACTACAAAAAAAGTATTAAGGTAAACCTAACCATAGCATGAAACAGATGGATCCAAATCAGCCCCTTACAAAGCAACGCATAAACTAGGGTTTAAGCTTCTGTCACTCTAGCAACCCATCATCTACTTATTACTTCCCAATGCCTTCCTCTAGGCCCAAATAATGGTGAAGTGTTATGTAGTCGACGTTCACATAACACCACTAGAGGCTAGACAACATACATCTTATCAAAATATCAAACGAATACCAAATTCACATGACTACTAATAGCAAGAATTCTCCCTTGTCCTCAGGAACAAACGTAATTACTCACAAAGCATATTCATGTTCATAATCAGAGGGGTAATAATATGCATATAGGATCTGAACATATGATCTTCCACCAAATAAACCAACTAGCATCAACTACAAGGAGTAATCAACACTACTAGCAACCTACTAGCACCAATCCCGGACTTTGAGACAAGAATTGGATACAAGAGATGAACTAGGGTTTGGAGATGAGATGGTGCTGGTGAAGATGTTGATGGAGATTGCCCTCTCCCGATGAGAGGAGCGTTGGTGATGACGATGGTGATGATTTCCCCCTCCCGGAGGGAAGTATCCCTGGCAGAACAGCTCTACCGGAGCTCTAGATTGGATCCGCCAAGGTTCCGCCTCGTGGCGGCAGAGTCTCGTCCCGAAAAGTTCCTCCTTATTTTTTTCTCATCGAAAGACTTCATATAGGAGAAGATGGACGTCGGAGAGCCACCAGGGGGCCCACGAGGTAGGGGGGCGCCCTAGGGGGGCGCCCCCACCCTCGTGAGCAGGGTGTGGGCCCCCTGGCCTTCATCTTTGGCGAGGATTTTTCTTTATTTATTTTAAGATGTTCCGTGGAGTTTTAGGACTTTTGGAGTTGCGCAGAATAGGTCTCTAATATTTGCTCCTTTTCAAGCCCAGAATTCCAGCTGCCGGCATTCTCCCTCCTTATGTAAACCTTGTAAAATAAGAGAGAATAGCCATAAGTATTGTGACATAAAGTGAAATAATAATCCATAATGCAATAAATATCGATATAAAAGCATGATGCAAAATGGATGTATCAACTCCCCCAAGCTTAGACCTCGCTTGTCCTCAAGTGAAAAGCCGATAACAATAAATATGTCCTCATGTTTAGAGGTAGAGGCGTCGATAAAAATAAAATACGGACATGAAGGCATCATGATTATTCTCGTAACAGCAACATATATAGCTTTTGTCATATGATTACTTATGTTCAAGTGATGATCTATTCACAATGCAAAAGTATAAATCATAAACCTTATTGGGCTCCGACAAACTATAATCTCAGTCATTGAAGCAATTCCAATTTATCATAACGTCAGAAAGAGTCTATGTTAGAGCTAAAAAGCAAGTCCACATACTCAACTATCATTTAATCCTCCATAATTGCTAACACTCACGCAATACTTGTGGTTACGGAGTTTTATTCGGACACAGAGAAAGATAGGGGCTTATAGTTTTGCCCCACAACCTTTTACCTCAAGGGTAATGTCAACAATAATGGTTCATGCTCCCCTACATCCAATTAGATATATATATCATGTTCTTTCCAACATCCTGAGCTTGCCAAAGGATAAAATGAAAAAGAAAAGGTGAAGATCACCATGACTCTTGCATAAGTTAGAAGATAATAATAAAGGATAGGCCCTTCGCAGAGGGAAGCAGAGGTTGCCATGCGCTTTTATGGTTGGATGCATAAAATCTCAATGCGAAAGAACGTCACTTTATATTGCCCCTTGTGATATGAACCTTTATTATGCAGTCCGTCGCTTTTATTACTTCCACATCACAAGATCGTATAAAGCTTATTTCTCCCACACCAATCAATCATACATATTTAGAGCAATTTTTATTGTTTTGCACCGATGACAACTTACTTGAAGGATCTTACTCAATCCATAGGTAGATATGGTGGACTCTCATGGCAAAACTGGTTTAAGGGTATTTGGAAGCACAAGTAGTATTTCTACTTGGTGCTGAGAATTTGGCTAGCATGAGGGGGGAAGGCAAGCTCAGCAAGTTAGAGGATCCATGACAACATACTTTATCTCAGATATAAGAAAGACATAACTCATTACATTTTCCTCCTTGTCCAACATCAACTCTTTAGCATGTCATATTTTAATGAGTGCTCCCAATCATAAAAGATGTCAATGATAATATATCTATATGTGAGACCTCTCTTTCCGTATTACTTCCTATTAATTGCAACAATGACCAAAGCTATGTCTCCCAACTCCCACCAACTTTTAGTCATCATACTCTTTCTATGTGAAGTCATTACTCTCAATGAGATCAATATGAACTCTTTGTTTCTTTTTGTTCTTTTTCTCTTTTCTTTTATTCACTCAAGATCATGGCAAAATAATCAAGCCCTTGACTCAACCCTAATATTTATTATATATAGCTCACGGACTCGATTACAAAGAGAGATCATAAAGCAAAACTCAAGACTAGATCATGCCATAAACTTTATTCTACTAGATCAAGATTGTAACATCCCAAATTTTCAATTTGAAATGTTATACATTAGATCATCATTGCATATCATATTTTATTTGTGTTTGGTTTTGATCCTAGAATTTCTACGCAACTCAAGGACCCACGGAGAGAGTTGGGGAATTCATTATTTTCATATTTGAGTTTTCTCAAATTTTGAGAATAGGATCATTTGATTTTATTTATTTTATCATCAATTATTTCTATTCCAAAAATATGAGAGAGGGAATAAAATGACTTTCACAAAATAAAGAAATATTGAGGATTTGATAATAAAATCAAATAAGATTTTATTTCGGAGTTTTTTGTTATTTTATTTGAATTTAGGAAAAATGTGAGTTTTTAAAAATTGCATTTAGGCCCCAAATAAATGTTCACCTTGTGCGGCTTGATTTTAGAAGCCCGTGAAAATTTATTTCGGAATTTTTGGAGTCCGTTTAGTATTTCTTTTTTTTTCTTCTGCGCGTAATTATTTAAAAAAACGAACCGACCTAGCCAGCCCCAAGCCGCCCCAGCCCCGCCGCCGCCGCACGCCGCCCGAGGTCCGCCGCCGCCTCGTTTTCCGCGCCGGTTTTTTTATTTTTTTCGAAAAACCGTTCGTTTTTTTCGTCGGTTTTTTTAGGTTCGGTTTTTTTTAAATAGATCGGTTCTCCGATTTATTTAAATAGCGAGCGTTCGTCCGTTCGTTCGTTCTAGCGAACGTTCGTCGTTTTCCTTTTTCTCGGATTAAATCCGTGATTTTTCTGATCGCGATTCCTGATCCAATTTTCTTTTTAGTATAACTTTTCGCTCGTTTATCGGAATCAGGCGATTCAAGCGCCTAGAGTTTCGTCTCGAAACCCTCTATCCATTTAATCAACTTAAACAAGTTTTTGCTACTGTAAAATTTTCCCTAGATCCAGATTAGTAGAACGAAGTTGTTTTTTTTCGCCGTATCACTTTCGTTGCTTCGTTCGATTTGATTCTTTTTGCAAACCGGAGTTCTTAAGTTGAACCTTCTGGTTAGATCTCTTATTTGAGTTTTACCCGTGCATTAGATGAGTACTTATTGTATGCTTGCTTGTTTGTTTGCGATAGAGTACTCGGAGTGCGACGCTTGTTACTTCGAATCACTAGGTTTCCCGGATCATCAGCAAGGCAAGTAACACTTTGATCATACCTTTCCTACTACCCAGTTTTATTGCATTAGATCAATCCTCACACATTGCATGATTAGGATCTAATTAAATTGTGGGATGGGAAGTAGTTGAGGTAGTACCTATTACCTGTTAATTATCAAACCTTTGGGAGTTACTTCTACGTTTGCTTATTATGCCATGCTATGCTAGTAGACGTGGATTGGGTGAGTGATATCCATGACAGATGTGAGTATGTTAATTAATGGTTTATCTAAGATGGCAACTTAAACACACATCTGGGTGGATTGAGGCACCTGGGTATTCTAGGACTTGCCTGTTTTCTTTTGGACCGCCACCCAGGCTCAAAGGGATCATGACACTATTCATACTAGAAACTTCCGTGTGCAGCCACAAGCTATTATGGGCTCTAGCATAGTTGACTAAGTCGTGCGAACTCTTACAGTGGTAGACTAGCAGATGTAGGGGATGTAGGTGGTACGGTCTACCCGATCGTAAGGTGCTAGCGCTTCTGAAAGACTATGTCTCGGTCATCCGTCTTCTCAAACACCATGTAGTGCGAGAAACCAAACGGAGGCGATCGATTCTTGTGGGGAAAAGTGCGCAAACCTCTGCAAAGTGTAATAAACTAATCATGGTTAGCCGTGTCCCCGATTATGGACATCTTGAGTATCTAGTACCTGGATTATCATGTGAATCTCAACATGTTACCCTAAATTAATTTTGTTGGGCTTTGTTTAATGATGATGCTTAATTGGGATTGAGAATGCTGTCAACCATTCTCAATGTTTAACAACCACCATGATAGTAATTAAATTTATTCCTTTGTAGTAGGAAAAAATTGGCTTTTCGCAAAACAGTAACCATAGAGCTTTCCACCAGCCAAATATGCATATAGTATAGCTGTTTCATTCCATTATTCTCTATGTGTTACCTTGCCAGCATATTCCATGTGCTGACCCATTTCAGGCTGCAACGTTAATGTTGCAGACTTTTCAGACGACGATTAAGGAGTTTTTAGGTCATGGTTCTATACTCAGTGATGACGTTGGACTTGATGGACTCACTTATCTTCCAAGCCTTCCGCTGTTATCGTTATTAGATGGCCTTAAGCCATATTTATTGTAATAAGTTCTCTATGGAGACACTCGATGTAATAAGTGTGTGATTGCTACTCTGTTATAAATCCTCCGAGTACTGTGTGGTGTTAGCATTACTGATCCAGGGATGACACCGGAGCACAGAGATCAGACCGTTTGAGGTCTGGTCGCTACAGAGATGGTATCAGAGCACACGCTGACTGTAGGACACGACCACTAAGCTAAAGACCTAGATCACTATTCACCCTCTTCTCTTCTGACTCCTCATCTTTTCTACTCTTTTAGGATGGCGGATGCAAGGAACAAGTTCACGCAACCAGATGAAGATACACCCTTTGGACGACACTTGAAGGAAGTCACTAGATACCTGAACATAGGAGTACCAAGCTTCACCGGAACCTACAACGCCACTTTACCTGAAGAAGAGCGCTGGATGATTCAAGTTCAAGTTCCAGGGAGAACGTTCATGCCAGTCACTGAGCCCATAGAGTTTTCTTTTGATGCACCAACATGGAGTCTAGGAAAGAGCATGGCAGCTCACATCGCCATGGGACGCATTGGAGAAGTCTACCGCAATGATCTCAAGGATACTATCTACCAGATTTGTGGGCGCCGAGATGAGCACTGGGAGATGATCAGCACCAGGAAGGATAGATCAATTGCAGCTTTTATCCAGGAGTTAAACCAACACATTCGACGATAGGAGAACCAGATGTGCGCCGACATGATAGATCTGAAGAAGGCTAAGACAAGAATCAAGGAACTGGAGGAAGAACTCAAGGCTACACGTGAAGTTCATGAAGAAGAAATTGAAGTATTGGTGGATAAGAATGCCGACCTAACAATGAAGCTAGCAATATTTATGGGAGGCCCTACACCAGTAGATGAAGACGAAGAACCCAAGGAGATTCGCCCGGAAGACTACATCATCATCGACAACACCGATTCGGATCTAGACGATAGCGATGATGATTATGTGGATGAAGCTGGAGCAGATATCATGGAGTCTGCAACCGAAGAATATTTCTAGTAGACCACCTCATCAGTAGTAGTAGTAGTAGTCCACCATGTAAATATAGTAGTCCGAGCACTTTTGCGATAGTTAGATCGATTGTATGCCCTTGTTTGATTGAATGAAGTGAATTGTTTGCTTTTGCCTCATGTGCATATGGGTAGTGTTTTCTCTTTAGACCCCCCTCTATTCTTAACTCTCATCTTTTCTAAACCCTCAGATGCCTCCGAGATGTGACCCCGGATTTGCCTTCCCACGGGAGCTCACCCAATTGATCCAGCAGCAGAACACATTGATGCAGTTGCTAGTCCAGAATCAGGGGAACAACAACAACAACCCACCACCACCACCACCTGTTGATCACTTAGCACATTTTCTTAGGCTGAATCCGCCGGTGTTTTCCAGTAGCACCGAGCCGATAGTAGCAGATGATTGGCTACGTAAGACAGCTAGAGAGTTGACCACAGCAGGGTGCACGGATGCGGAGAAGGTGAAGTTTGCCGCACATCAGCTTGAAGGACCCGCTGCATCATGGTGGGAGAATTTCACAGCCACTTTCCCTGTCGACACTGTCACATGGGACCAGTTTCGGCAGGCCTTTCATACTGCCCATGTTTCAGCAGGAGCTATGGCCATGAAGAAGCGTGAGTTTCGCAACTTGCGCCAAGGAGGATGGACAGTTGGCCAGTATGTGGAGGACTTTAGTAAGTTAGCACGTTATGCCCCAGATGACGTCGCTACGGATGCAACGAAGCAGGAGAAGTTTCTAGAAGGACTGAATGATGAGTTGAGCATGCAGTTGATGGTAGCAACCTTCAACAACTATCAGGAGTTGGTAGATCGTGCTCTTATGATTGAAGGCAAGCAGCAGCAAATTGAGAATCGCAAGAGGAAGTATGGACAAGGGAAATACAATTCAGGAGCTCAGCAGAAGCCACGTTTTACCCCTAGACTGGGAGGACATTTTCAACATACACATGGAGGAGGTAGCTCGCACAATCACAATGGCACCAGGAATGGTAATGGGAATGGAGGAAGCAATGGCCAGAATCGCACCAACCCATCAACCCCAGCTAAGAAGGACCTAAGCCAAGTCACTTGCTTTAAGTGTTCGAAGACCGGACATTATGACAATGAATGCCCTAAATTACAAAATGGAAATGGAAATGGAAGCTCTGGGAAGAAGCCGAACCCTTTCAACAGGGGACGGGTGAACCACGTTAGCGTGGAGGAGGTTGAAGCTCAGCCTGATGCAGTAATAGGTAAGTTTTTGGTTAAGTCATTTACTGCACTCATTCTTTTTGATACTGGTGCATCGCATTCATACATCTCAAGGGGATTTGTGGATAAGTATAACCTGTCAACCCAAGCCCTTAGGTCACCCATGTTAGCAACCTTGCCTGGAGCAGAATATATGGCTAGTCGATGGTGTGATCGGTTACCATTAAGGATTGGTAACTATGTTTTTCCCTCAGACCTAATAGCATTGGAATCCCAAGGATTGGATGTGATATTAGGCATGGATTGGTTGTCAAAGTATGAAGGGAATATTGAATGTGCTAGTAAGTTAATTTTGCTTACCACCCCAGAAGGGAGAAGGATCAAGTATATATCCCGACATGTGCCAAAGAGGACACAAGTAAATTGCTTAACAGGAGTTGTGTAGGAGGAAGTACCAGTGGTAAGGGATTTCCCTGAAGTATTTCCAGAAGAGTTGCCAGGCATGCCACCGGATAGAGATATTGAGTTTTTGATTGAGCTATTGCCAGGCACCGGGCCAATATCAAAGAGACCATATAGGATGCCAGCAAAGGATTTGGTGGAAATTAAGAAGCATATTAAGGAGTTACTGGATAAAGGATATATTCGCCCAAGTTCTTCGCCTTGGGGATCGCCAGTACTTCTGGTGGAGAAGAAGGATGGATCGTTAAGGATGGTTGTTGATTATCAAGGATTGAATGAAGTTACGATCAAGAACAAGTACCCATTACCAATGATCAATGATCTGTTTGATCGATTGCAAGGAGCTAAGGTATTTTCCAAGATCGTTTTGCGATCGGGATACCACCAGTTGAAGATTCGAGAACAGGATATTCCTAAAACAGCTTTTACCACCAGGTATGGGTTGTACGAGTATACCGTTATGTCATTTGGTCTGACTAACGCACCTGCATATTTTATGAACATGATGAACAAAGTGTTTATGGAGTTCATGGATAAATTCGTCATGGTGTTCATTGATGATATCCTGGTTTACTCGAAGAATGAAGAAGAGCATAAGGAACATTTGCAATTGGTACTTGAGAAGCTCAGAGAACATCAGTTGTATGCCAAGTTTAGCAAATGTGAGTTTTGGTTGAAGGAAGTAGGATTCCTCGGACACGTTATATCCGGAGAAGGAATAGCAGTAGATCCCGCTAAAGTTGAAACCGTGACTAAATGGGAAGCACCGACCACGGTTGGAGAGATACGGAGTTTTCTTGGACTCGCAGGATACTACCGGAGATTTATTGAGAATTTCTCAAATATTGTGAAGCCTATGACTGAGTTGTTGAAGAAGGATACCAAGTTCAAATGGACTGAGGAATGTGAGGCCAGTTTCCAGGAGTTGAAGAAACGTTTAGTTACCTCACCAGTGTTGATTCTGCTAGACCAGACCAAGGATTATGAGGTGTATTGCGACGCTTCACGTCGAGGACTTGGAGCAGTGCTTATGCAGGAAGGGAGAGTTGTTTCATATGCCTCAAGACAACTGAAACCTCATGAGTTGAATTATGCTACGCATGATTTAGAGTTAGCAGCCGTAGTGCATGCATTGAAAACATGGAGACATTTCCTCATTGGAAATCATTGTGAGGTGTACACGGATCATAAGAGTTTGAAATACATTTTCACGCAGAAGGAGTTAAACCTCAGACAGAGGAGATGATTGGAGCTCATCAAGGATTATGATATGAGATTGCATTATCATCCCGGAAAGGCTAATGTAGTAGCCGATGCATTGAGCCGTAAGAGCTATGTCAATACATTAATGACGGGAGCAATACCAAGGGAGTTAGCGGAAAATCTTCGTGAACTATGTTTGGAAATAGTTCTGAGAGGCTATGTAGCAGCATTGGAGATTCAGTCAACCTTGATGGATAGAATCAGAGAAGCTCAGAAGACTGACAAGGAGATTGCCTCTCTTAAGGAGAAACTGAGCAAAGGAAAGGCTAAAGGATTTCGTGAGGATGACCACGACACCCTATGGTTTGAAGATCGTGTTTATGTGCCCAATGACCCGGAGATTAGGAAGTTGATTCTGCAAGAGGCACACGATTCACCATATTCGATTCACCCAGGCAATACCAAGATGTATTTGGATTTGAAGGATATTTTCTGGTGGACCGGAATGAAGAAGGATATTGCGGAGTATGTAGCAGTCTGTGATGTATGTCAAAGAGTAAAGGCAGAGCATCAGAAGCCAGCGGGATTGTTACAACCGTTGTCGATACCCGAATGGAAGTGGAATAAATTAGGCATGGATTTTATCACGGGATTACCCAGGACTCGTTCAGGCTATGACTCGATTTGGGTTATAGTCGATCGGTTAACGAAGGTAGCTCATTTCCTCCCGGTAAAGACCACTTACACCAGTACTAAGTTGGCAAAGATATACATGACCAGGATCGTATGTTTGCATGGAGTTCCGAGGAGTATCGCATCAGATAGAGGAACCCAATTTACCTCAAAGTTCTGGAAGCAGTTGCATGAAACTTTGGGTACTAGGATAGAATTCAGTACAGCTTTTCATCCACAGACAGATGGACAGACCGAGAGAGTCAATCAGATTTTGGAGGATATGTTGAGAGCTTGTGCGCTAGATTATGGATCTAGTTGGGACGACAATTTGTCATATGCAGAGTTCTCTTACAACAACAGTTACTAAACCAGTTTAAAGATCGCCCCTTTCGAAGCTTTGTACGGAAGGAGATGCAGGACACCGTTGTCGTGGGACGAAGTTGGAGACCACCAATTGTTTGGACCTGACTTGATTAAAGAGTCTGAACAGAAGGTGAAATTGATTCGTGATAGGCTCAAGATAGCCCAGTCCAGACAGAAGAGTTATGCAGATTCTAAACGGAAGGAGACAGTTTACGAAGTTGGAGATAGAGCTTATCTTCGAGTATCTCCACTTCGGGGAACAAAGCGTTTTGGAGTTAAGGGAAAATTAGCGCCACGATTTGTAGGACCATATCGAGTTTTGGAGCGTATGGGAGAAGTGGCCTACAAGTTGGAATTGCCTGAAGGATTGTCCGGAGTTCATGATGTGTTCCATGTTTCTTAGTTGAAGAAGTGTCACGCGGAGATGGCTGACATACCCTTGAGTGACACAGTGCCATTGGAAACAATTCAGTTGGATAACGATTTGACCTACGAGGAGAAACCAATTAAGATCCCCGAGTTTGCCAGCCGAGTCACTTGCAGCAAGGTTATCAAGTTTTGCAAAGTTTAGTGGAGCAATCACACGGAGGATGAAGCCACCTGGGAGCGAGAGGAAGATTTGCTCAAGGACCACCCTCACCTATTTTCTAGCCAACCCGAATCTCGAGGGCGAGATTCATCTTAAGGGGGGTAGGTTTGTAACATCCCAAATTTTCAATTTGGAATGTTATACATTAGATCATCATTGCATATCATATTTTATTTGCGTTTGGTTTTGATCCTAGAATTTCTATGCAACTCAAGGACCCACGGAGAGAGTTCGGGAATTCATTATTTTCATATTTGAGTTTTCTCAAATTTTGAGAATAGGATCATTTGATTTTATTTATTTTATCATCAATTATTTCTATTCCAAAAATATGAGAGAGGGAATAAAATGACTTTCCCAAAATAAATAAATATTGAGGATTTGATAATAAAATAAAATAAGATTTTATTTCGGAGTTTTTCGTTATTTTATTTGAATTTAGGAAAAAGTGAGTTTTTCAAAATTGCATTTAGGCCCCAAATAAATGTTCACCTTGTGCGGCTTGATTTTAGAAGCCTGAGAAAATTTATTTCGAAATTTTTGGAGTCCGTTTAGTATTTCTTTTTTTTTCTTCTGCGCGTAATTATTTAAAAAAACGAACCGACCTAGCCAGCCCCAAGCCGCCCAGCCCTGCCGCCGCAGCCGCCGCCGCCGCCCCGCCCCACTGCGCCGCGCCGCCCCGTCGCACCGCCCCCGCCGCCGCGCGCCGCCCGAGGTCCGCCGCTGCCTAGTTTTCTGTGCTGGTTTTTTTATTTTTTTTGAAAAACCGTTCGGTTTTTCTGTTGGTTTTTTTAGGTTCGGTTTTTTTAAATAGATCGGTTCTCCGATTTATTTAAATAGCGAGCGTTCGTCCGTTCGTTCGTTCTAGCGAATGTTCGTCATTTTTCGTTTTCTCGGATTAAATCCGTGATTTTTCTGATCGCGATTCCTGATCCAATTTTCTTTTTAGTATAACTTTTCGCTCGTTTATCGGAATCAGGCGATTCAAGCGCCTAGAGTTTCGTCTCGAAACCCTCTATCCGTTTAATCAACTTAAACATGTTTTTGCTACTGTAAAATTTGCCCTAGATCCAGATTTGTAGAACGAAGTTGTTTTTTTTCGCCGTATCACTTTCGTTGCTTCGTTCGATTTGATTCTTTTTGCAAACCGGAGTTCTTAAGTTGAACCTTCTGGCTAGATCTCTTATTTGAGTTTTACCCGTGCATTAGATGAGTACTTATTGTATGCTTGTTTGTTTGTTTGCGATAGAGTACCCGGAGTGCCCTGCTTGTTACTTCGAATCACTAGGTTTCCCGGATCATCAGCAAGGCAAGTAACACTTTTATCATACCTTTCCTACTACCCAGTTTTATTGCATGAGATCAATCCTCACACATTGCATGATTAGGATCTAATTAAATTGTGGGATGGAAGTAGTTGAGGTAGTACCTATTACCTGTTAATTATCAAACCTTTGGGAGTTACTTCTACGTTTGCTTATTATGCCATGCTATGCTAGTAGACGTGGATTGGGTGAGTGATATCCATGACAGATGTGAGTATGTTAATTAATGGTTTATCTAAGGTGGCAACTTAAACACACATCTGGGTGGATTGAGGCACCTGGGTATTCCAGGACTTGCCTGTTTTCTTTTGGACCGCCACCCAGGCTCAAAGGGATCATGAGACTATTCATACTAGAAACTTCTGTGTGCAGCCACAAGCTATTATTGGCTCTAGCATAGTTGACTAAGTCGTGCGAACTCTTACAGTGGTAGACTAGCAGATGTAGGGGATTTAGGTGGTACGGTCTACCAGATCGTAAGGTGCTAGCACTTCTGAAAGACTATGTCTTGGTCATCCGTCTTCTCAAACACCATGTAGTGCGAGAAACCAAACGGAGGCGATCGAGTCTTGTGGGGAAAAGTGCGCAAACCTCTGCAGAGTGTAATAAACTAATCATGGTTAGCCGTGTCCCCAGTTATGGACATCTTGAGTATCTAGTACCTGGATTATCATGTGAATCTCAACATGTTACCCTAAATTAATTTTGTTGGGCTTTGTTTAATGATGATGCTTAATTGGGATTGAGAATGCTGTCAACCATTCTCAATGTTTAACAACCACCATGATAGTAATTAAATTTATTCCTTTGTAGTAGGGAAAAATTGGCTTTTCGCAAAACAGTAACCATAGAGCTTTCCACCAGCCAAATATGCATATAGTATAGCTGTTTCATTCCATTATTCTCTATGTGTTACCTTGCCAGCATATTCCATGTGCTGACCCGTTTCGGGCTGCAACGTTAATGTTGCAGACTTTTCAGACGATGATTAAGGAGTTTTTAGGTCGTGGTTCTATACTCAGTGATGCCGTTGGAGTTGATGGACTCACTTATCTTCCAAGCCTTCCGTTGTTATCGTTATTAGATGGCCTTAAGCCATATTTATTGTAATAAGTTCTCTATGGAGACACTCGATGTAATAAGTGTGTGATTTCTACTCTATTATAAATCCTCCGAGTACTGTGTGGTGTCAGCATTACTGATCCAGGGATGACACCGGAGCACAAAGATCAGACCGTTTGAGGTCTGGTCGCTACAAAGATACTACTAATAGGATCGAGCTAAGAAAAACGGTAAAGATAGGAGTTGAGATTGTGATACGATACCGGGGCACCTCCCCTAAGCTTGGCATTTGCCAAGGGGAGTGCCCATACCCATGTGATTATATATCCTTGGTTGGTGAAGAAGGTGGAGGTGTTGATGGCTTAGGCTTCTCCCTTAATTTGCGCTTGAGGACGGCATTTTGATCCCTCAGATCATCAATCTCCCACTCCAGGGTTAATATCTTTTTGCATAGGTCCTGCTTACCTGCAAGAGACGAAAAGGGATAAACTCGAACTTGGGTTTCTTTACCCTATCAGGGAGACCTGACTTTTTGAACTCCATGTGCATGTCCCCAGGTTGAGGCAATGGGGCTTCATCTTCATCTGAGCTCGTCTCCTCCTTCCCCTTGGGTTCATAGTCCTCTTCTTCCTCCATGGTCCAACCATCATGTTCCACATATCCATAGACCTTGGGATTTGCTAAGTAATCATCCACATAGCTTTCTCCTTCCGAATCCTGGGAAGACATGTTGATTTAACCTGCAACGGGACAGCTCGAAACGAAAACAGAGGATATTTGCGTGATATGGGAGTCAAAACCTTCGGGAGGTTATATAATGAATTTTTACCGACCAAAATACGTATCGTGCAAGAAAACGGAGTCCGGAAGGCACACGAGGTAGGGGGCGCGCCCAGGGGGTAGGGCGCGCCCACCACCCTCGTGGGGCCCTCGTGTCCTTCCAGGACTGCTACTTATTTTTCTATTTTTCTAAATATTCCAAAACAGAGAAATATTGCCTTAAAAATTGTTTTGGAGTCGGTTTACTTACCGTACCACATACCTATTCCTTTTCGGAGTCTGAAACGTTCCAGAAAGTGTCCCTTATGTATTCCTCCGGTGTTACGGTTTCAATAATATTGGTTTCAACATTTATGGGATTACCTGAGATATAATGTTTAATTCTTTGAACGTTTACCACCTTCGGATTTGTGCCCTCGAAGTTATTGATTTTTATGGCACCGGAACGATAGACCTCTTTGCTAACATAGGGGCCTTCCCATTTAGAGAGAAGTTTGCCTGCAAAAAATCTTAAATGAGAGTTGTATAGCAATACATAATCACCTACATTAAACTCACGCTTTTGTATCCTTTTGTCGTGCCATATTTTGACTTTTTTCTTTAAACAACTTGGCATTTTCATAAGCTTGGGTTCTTCATTCATCAAGTGAGCTAATATCAAATAACCTCTTCTCACCGGAAAGTTTAAAATCATAGTTGAGCTCTTTAATAGCCCAATACGCCTTATGTTCTAGTTCGAGAGGTAAGTGACATGCTGTTCCATAAACCATTTTATACGAAGACATACCCATAGGATTTTTATATGCAGTTCTATAAGCCCATAATGCATCATCAAGTTTCTTGGACCAATTCTTTCTAGACCTATTAACAGTCTTTTGCAAAATTAATTTGAGCTCTCTATTGCTCAACTATACTTGACCATTAGACTGAGGGTGATAAGGAGATGCAATTTTATGATTAACGTCATATTTAGCAAGCATTTTACGGAAAGCACCATGAATAAAGTGTGAACCACCATCAGTCATTAAATATCTAGGGACTCCAAACCTCGGGAAAATAACTTCCTTAAGCATTTTAATAGAAGTGTTATGATCAGCACTACTAGTTGGAATAGCTTCTACCCACTTAGTAACGTAATCAACAGCAACTAGAATATGTGTGTATCCATTAGAGGCAGGAAAAGGTCTCATATAATCAAAGCCCCAAACATCAAATGGTTCGATAACAAGTGAATAATTCGTAGGCATTTCTTGACGTCTACTAATATTACCAATTCTTTGACATTCATCACAAGACAAGACAAACTTACGGGCATCCTTGAAGAGAGTAGGCCAATAAAAACCAGATTGCAATACCTTATGTGCAGTCCTATCTCCAGCGTGGTGTCCTCCATAAGACTCGGAGTGACACTTGCGTAGGATCTGTTCCTGTTCATGCTCAGGTACACAACGTCTAATAACACCATCTACTCCTTCTTTATAAAGATGTGGGTCATCCCAAAAGTAATGTCTCAAATCATAGAAAAACTTTTTCTTTCGTTGGTATGTGAATCTCGGTGGTATAAACTTAACAACAATATAATTAGCATAATCAGCATACCATGGAGTACTACGAGAAGTACTTATAACATTTAATTGTTCATCAGGAAAGCTATCATTAATAGGTAGTGGGTCATCAAGGATATTTTCTAACCTAGACAAGTTGTCTGCAACGGGGTTCTCAGCTCCCTTTTTATCAACAATATGCAAATCAAATTTTTGTAGCAAGAGAACCCATCTAATAAGTCTAGGTTTAGCATCTTTCTTTTCCATAAGGTATTTAATAGCAGCACGATCAGTTTGAATAGTTACTTTAGAATCAACAATATAAGATCTGAACTTATCACAAGCAAATACAACTGCTAAAAGCTCTTTTTCAGTAGTAGCATAATTTCTTTGAGCATTGTCTAGAGACTTACTAGCATAATGAATAACATTTAATTTCTTATCAACTCTTTGCCCTAGAACAGCACCTACAGCATAATCACTAGCATCACACATAATTTCAAAGGGTAAATTCCAATCAGGTGGCTGAACAACAGGTGCAGAGACTAATGCTTTCTTAAGTACTTCAAATGCTTCTACACAATCATCATCAAAGATAAATGGTATATCTTTTTGCAATAAATTAGTCAGAGGCCGAGAAATTTTTGAGAAGTCCTTAATGAACCTCCTGTAAAATCCGGCATGACCAAGAAAACTTCTTATACCTTTGATGTCCTTGGGACATGACATCTTTTCAATAGCATCGACCTTGGCTTTATCAACTTCAATACCTCTTTCAGAAACTTTATGCCCCAAGACAATACCTTCATTAACCATAAAGTGGCACTTTTCCCAATTCAAGACAAGATTAGTTTCTTCACATCTCTCCAAAACTCGATCAAGATTGCTCAAGCAATCATCAAAAGAGGAACCATAGACGGAAAAGTCGTCCATGAAAACCTCACAAATCTTTTCACAGAAGTCAGAGAATATAGCCATCATGCATCTTTGAAAGGTAGCAGGTGCATTACATAAACCAAAAGGCATATGTCTATAAGCAAAAGTACCAAAAGGGCATGTAAAAGTAGTATTTGATTGATCTCTAGCCGACACATGTATTTGAGAGAAACCAGAATAACCATCTAGAAAGCAATAGTGTGTATGTTTGCATAATCTTTCTAGCATTTGATCAATAAAAGGTAAGGGGTAATGATCTTTCTTAGTAGCTTTATTTAATTAGCGGAAATCAATTACCATCCTATAACCTGTGATAATTCTTTGTGGAATCAATTCATCTTTATCATTAGGAACAACAGTAATACCTCCCTTCTTAGAGACACAATGGACAGGACTTACCCACTCACGATCAGCAACGGGATAGATTATACCTGCCTCCAGAAGCTTTAGTATTTCTTTTCTTACCACTTCTTTCATTTTAGGATTCAGACGTCGTTGAGGATCACGAACTGGTTTGGCATCTGCTTCTAAATTTATTTTATGTTGACATAGAGTGGGACTAATGCCCTTAAGATCATCAAGAGTATATCCAATAGCAGCACGATGCTTCTTCAGAGTTTTCAATAATCTTTCTTCTTCATGCTCTGAAAGGTTAGCAGTAATAATAACAGGATATATCTTATTTTCATCAAGATAAGCATATTTAAGATTATCAGGCAACGGTTTAAGCTCAAACACGGGATCACCCTTGGGTGGAGGTGGATCCCCTAAAATTTCAACAGGCAAATTGTGTTGCAGAATAGGTTCCTGTTTAAACAATACTTCATCTATTTCCCTTCTTTCATTCATGAACATATCATTTTCATGGTCTAGCAAATAGTGTTCTAAAGGATCACTAGGAGGTACGGCAATAGAAGCAAGACCAATAATTTCATCCTTACTAGGTAATTCTTCCTCACGATGTTCTTTACTAAATTTAGAGAAATTAAACTCATGAACCATATCATCCAAGCCAATAGTAACAACATTCTTTGTGCAGTCTATGGTAGCATTGACAGTATTTAAGAAGGGTCTACCAAATATGATGGGACAAAAGCTATCTTGTGGGGAACCAAGAACAAGAAAATCAGCAGGATATTTAGTTTTCCCACACAAGACTTCAACATCTCTAACAATCCCAATTGGTGAAATAGTATCTCTATTGGCAAGTTTAATTGTGACATCAATACCTTCTAACCCAGCAGGTGCAATTTCATTCTTAATTTCTTCGTATAAGTCAATAGGTATTACACTAGCACTAGCACCCATATCACATAAGCCATGATAACAATGATCTCCTATTTTAACAGAAATAACAGGCACGCCTACCACAGGTCTATGTTTATCTTTATCACAAGGTTTAGCAATTCTAGTAGTTTCACCTTCGAACTGAATAACATGCCCATCAATATTATCAGACAAGAGGTCTTTAACAATAGCAATATTAGGTTCTACTTTAACTTGCTCAGGGGGTGTATAAGTTCTAATATTGCTTTTACGAACAACAGTTGAAGATTTAGCATGATCCTTTATTCTAACAGGGAAAGGTGGTTTCTCAATATAAGAAGTAGGAACAATAGGATCATTATAAGTGACAGTCTTTTCTTCAATTTTAATAGGTGCAGCTACTTTTACTTCTATGGGAGGATGATATTTAAACCACTTCTCCTTAGGGAGATCAACATAAGTAGCAAAAGATTCACAGAAAGAAGCTACTATCTCAGAGTCAAGTCCATATTTAGTGCTAAACTTACGGAAAATATCGGTGTCCATAAAAGATTTAACACAATCAAACTTAGGTGTCATACCTGACTCCTTACCTTCGTCGAGGTCCCAATCTTCAGAGTTGCGTTTAATTCTATCCAATAAATTCCATCTGAATTCAATAGACTTCATCATAAAAGAGCCAGCACAAGAAGTGTCGAGCATGGTGCGATTGTTTTTAGAAAGCCGAGCATATAAATTTTGAATGCTCATTTCTCTTGAGAGCTCATGATTGGGGCATGAATATAACATTGATTTAAGCCTCCCCCAAGCTTGAGCGATGCTTTCTCCTTTGCGAGGCCAGAAATTATATATATAATTGCGATCACGGTGAACAAGATGCATAGGGTAATACTTTCGATGAAATTCCAACTTCAATCTTTTATAGTCCCATGATCTCATATCATCACATAGCCTATACCATATCAATGAGTATCCCTTCAAAGATAAAGGGAAGACCTTCTTCTTAGCAACATCATCGGGTATACCTGCAAGCTTAAATAATCCACAAACTTCATCCACATATATTAAGTGCTCATCAGGATGCTTCGTTCCATCTCCTGTAAAAGGGTTAGCTAGCAGTTTTTCCATCATACCCGAAGGAAATTCAAAAGGAGTTTCATTTTCAATAGGTTCAGTAGGTTGAGGAGCAACTCTTTGCTCTACTGGATGGGGTGAAGATACCCCGAACAAGCCCCTCAGAGAATTACTTTCCATAGTAACAAGTGACAGTAAATTTCAGCACACTATATAAATTTTTCCTTGCCAAATTCCACCTACCAAAGGCGCTACACTCCCCGGCAACGGCGCCAGAAAAGAGTCTTGATGACCCACAAGTATAGGGGATCTATCGTAGTCCTTTCGATAAGTAAGATTGTCGAACCCAACGAGGAGCAGAAGGAAATGATAAGCGGTTTTCAGCAAGGTATTCTCTGCGGGTACTGAAATAAGTGGTAACAGATAGTTTTGTGATAGGATAAATTGTAACGAGCAACAAGTAACAAAAGTAAATAAAGTGCAGCAAGGTGGCCCAATCCTTTTGTAGCAAAGGACAAGCTGGAACAAACTCTTATAATAGGAAAAACGCTCCCGAGGACACATGGGAATATCGTCAAACTAGTTTTCATCACGTTCATATGATTCGCATTCGATACTTTGATAATTTGATATGTGGATGGACCGGTGCTTGGGTGCTGTTCTTACTTGAACAAGCATCCCACTTATGATTAACCTCTATTGCAAGCATCCGCAACTACAACAAAAGTATTAAGGTAAACCTAACCATAGCATGAAACAGATGGATCCAAATCAGCCCCTTATGAAGCAACGCATAAACTAGGGTTTAAGCTTCTGTCACTCTAGCAACCCATCATCTACTTATTACTTCCCAATGCCTTCCTCTAGGCCCAAATAATGGTGAAGTGTTATGTAGTCGACGTTCACATAACACCACTAGAGGCTAGACAACATACATCTTATCAAAATATCAAACGAATACCAAATTCACATGACTACTAATAGCAAGAATTCTCCCTTGTCCTCAGGAACAAACGTAATTACTCACAAAGCATATTCATGTTCATAATCAGAGGGGTAATAATATGCATATAGGATCTGAACATATGATCTTCCACCAAATAAACCAACTAGCATCAACTACAAGGAGTAATCAACACTACTAGCAACCTACTAGCACCAATCCCGGACTTTGAGACAAGAATTGGATACAAGAGACGAACTAGGGTTTGGAGATGAGATGGTGCTGGTGAAGATGTTGATGGAGATTTCCCTCTCCCGATGAGAGGAGCATTGGTGATGACGATGGTGATGATTTCCCCCTCCCGGAGGGAAGTATCCCCGGCAGAACAGCTCTGTCGGAGCTCTAGATTGGATCCGCCAAGGTTCCGCCTCGTGGCGGCGGAGTCTCGTCCCGAAAAGTTCCTCCTTATTTTTTTCTCATCGAAAGACTTCATATAGGAGAAGATGGACGTCGGAGAGCCACCAGGGGGCCCACGAGGTAGGGGGGCGCCCTAGGGGGGCGCCCCCACCCTCGTGAGCAGGGTGTGGGCCCCCTGGCCTTCATCTTTGGCGAGGATTTTTCTTTATTTATTTTAAGATGTTCCGTGGAGTTTCATGACTTGGAGTTGCGCAGAATAGGTCTCTAATATTTGCTCCTTTTCCAGCCCAGAATTCCAGCTGCCGGCATTCTCCCTCCTTATGTAAACCTTGTAAAATAAGAAAGAATAGCCATAAGTATTGTGACATAAAGTGAAATAATAATCCATAATGCGATAAATATCGATATAAAAGCATGATGCAAAATGGACGTATCAGTAACCGACCTTGTGTAACCCTAGATCGTCCCGGTGTCTATATAAACCGGAGGACTTAGTCCAGATAGGACACTCATTATCATGGCCAAACAAGCTAGACCTCTAGGGTTTTGCCATTATGATCTCGAGGTAGATCAACTCTTGTAACACTCATATTCATCAATATCAATCAAGCAGGACGTAGGGTATTACATCCATAGAGAGGGCCCGAACCTAGGTAAACATCGTGTCCCTTGTCTCGTGTTACCATCGACCTTAGACGCACAGTTCGGGACCCCCTACCCGAGATCTGCCGGTTTTGACACCGACATTGGTGCTTTCATTGAGAGTTCCTCTGTGTTGTCGCCAAAAGGTTCGATGGCCCCTTCGATCGTCAATAATGACGCTGTCCAAGGAGAAATCTTCCTTCCTAGACAGATCTTTGTGTTCGGCGGCTTCGCATTGCGGGCCAACTCGTTTGGCCATCTGGAGCAGATCGAAAGCTACGCCCCTGGCCATCAGGTCAGATTCGGGAGCTTGAACTACGTTATGGACATCCGGGGAGACTTGATCTTCACCGGATTCGAGACCGCGGCAGCCGCTCCCGGTGACCCAGATGATCATGACCTAAATCTGTCATCTGGCCGCATCCAGGAGATTGCTCCTATAACCGCTCTTGCCCTAGATCCGGAGCAAACCATGCCATCCCACTACGGAGGCCACAGATTCCACGGCATTGGAGCCGCACATAGACTCAACCTCTCATGATGTCTTGGTCACCGGAACTGCGGACTCGTCTCTGGCCGTAAGTTCCAAACCACGTGAGCCCGCGGACTCCGAGCTTGATCGTTTATCGATCTTCGAATTCGGTGCCGCGGACATCTTCCAGCACTCGCCTTTGGGCGATGTGCTCAGCTCGTTAAAGAACCTGTCCTTGATAGAGGATTCACAGCCAAACATTATTCGGCTCGAACCAGGGGCTGGCTGCGGAGAATTTTGCTTCCCACCCACCACCCACTTCATAGCCACAGTCGAAGATTCGATAGATACACTTGACTACGACTCCGAGAACATTGACAGTATGGATGACGATGCTGAAGACAACGAAGACCCTGTTAATACAGCTAATGACCAGGATGAACGGGAAGATGGGCAGGTTAGCCCTGGTAAGCAGGCCAAGTACGAAGATTCGGAGGACGACAATTACCTTCCCCTCTCTGAGGATGAGGTGAGCCTCGGCACCGATGATTTTATCGTGCCTGAGGAACCTCTTGAGCAGGAGCGCTTCAAGCGCCAACTAATAGCCACTGCAAGGAGCCTAAAAAAGAAGCAGCAGCAACTTCAAGCCGACCAAGATCTACTCAATGATAGATGGACCTAAGTCCTAGCTGCCGAAGAATTTGGCCTTAGTGGCCCAGCCAAAAGCTACCCAAAGAGTACATTGCTACCCTAGGGTGACGACAAGGCGCTCGAGCTCGCGCCATTATCGCACAGGACGTAAGGTCAAGCACAACTTGGTCCGGGTAAAGCGGTAACTCAAGACGAACACCAGACCGCCCCACCTCACCGTAAAGGCAAGAACAAAACAACTCGGTATTGTGCACACGACTGTCACCAGGCCCCGGGTAGCAGAGTAGGACACCCAAGAGCGACCTATGGATCGCAAGGACATACCTCGACACGCGACGATGGCCACCTATCTAGACGTGACAAACCTAGCCACGCCCGGGCTGAAAACCGCAATCGGACTCCATCGGAGGTACGTCGCAGTGTGTCCCAACATAGAGGCGCCACGCACCCTCTTTGCTTCATAGACGAAGTAATGGAGCATGAATTCCCAAATAGGTTCAAACCTATGAATATTGAATCATACGATGGAACAACAAATCCCACGGTATGGATCGAGGACTTCCTCCTCCATATCCACATGGCCCGTGGGGATGACCTTCATGCCATCAAATACCTACCACTAAAACTAAAAGGACCAGCTCGGTACTGGTTAAATAGTTTGCCCGAAAATTCTATTGGCAGCTGGGAAGATTTGGAGGACGCCTTTTGTGAAACCTACCAAGGAACATATGTCCGGCCACTGGACGCCGATGTCTTAAGTCACATTGTCCAGCAGCCCGAAGAATCAGCCAGGCAGCTCTGGACTAGGTTCTTAGTTAAAAAGAACCAAATCGTCGACTGTCCGGATGTGGAAGCCCTTGCGGCCTTTAAACACAGCGTCCGGGATGAATGGCTTGCACGCCACCTCGGTCAAGAAAGACCTAGATCCATGACAGCCCTTACCGCTCTAATGACCCGCTTTTGCGCGGGAGAAGACAGCTGGCTCGCTCATAGAGGCAATAGGCCAGTGGCACATGCACTTCTAAAATCCGAGACGGCAACGGCAAGCCATGACAACGTAAACACAACAATTGCAATGATAATGAAAGATCACGCGACACAACGATCAACGCCGGATTCAGCAATCCTAATCCTAGTCAACGGAAAAAGCCATTCAAGGCGAACATAGATGGACCATCCAACCTAGACAGGATATTGGACCGACCCTGCCAGATTCACGGCCACCCCAATAAACCAGCTAATCATACCAACAGAAGTTCTTGGGTCCTCAAGCAGGCCGGTAAGCTCAATGCCAAACACAAGGGAAGGGGTCCGCCATGCAATAGGGACGACGGAATGGTTCACCAGCCAAGTGCCGAAGGCCAGAAGAAATTTCCCCTCGAAGATCGATCAAATCCGGGGCAGAAATATCAGTTCGACTTCCGTTGCCCATCTCATATACCCGTTAAAACTATACTGCACATACATAACTACGCGCTTAAGATACCATGGGCATCGGCGGAAGCATAATACGGACAACTCTACAAGCACTCCGATAACATTTTCTATCTACTTTCCTTTTTCTTTCTTTCTTCATTACCTCTTAATAGGTGGCGCAAAGGAGAAACATCTAAAACCGACTCTATCAGAGTTCGGATCCGTACACTCATCTACGGGGCTACTTCCTTCAAGGGTTCCCCTCGCCGAGGACAGGCGGCGCAGACGTGCGACGGGAGGTCCAAATAACTTTTAGTAGACCGCACTCTTTTTCGAGCCTGTAACATGCCTTTTTCCTCTGCCTTCGACCCAGGGCATATCAAACAGCCGGGGTCGTGGCCCTTATATATATCTAGTAATCTTTGGCATATCGCTCAGGTCCCAGTTCACATTACCAGTATTATTTATCCGTGTCTTTACGCAATAGAACAAACCTCCTATGGTTGTTTCACAGATATACCCCGGCTTAAACTTGCCAGGGGCTCGGTACGGGAACAATCGAGTTGCCAACAAAAGTCCGAACAACTTTTGCAACATACTTCAGCGTCGCGAGTTTGGCCTTATATGCATCAGCTCCGAATCATGTCTTGGGTCAATAGTTGGGTTGCCCAGCTCCTGTGCTTGCTATCCTAAGTTCCGCTCTATCGTCTAGGTTAGTAAAGGGAGAACTACTGCGATTGTGCTTCCGGTTCACCTAGCTCAGCACCTCAGTAGAGAAAGCCGAAAACTGACTGTCATGATGCGGTGAGAGCTAGTCAACCACTCGATGACTTATCAGAATCTCTAGCGATTCCTCCGTTTCACACGAAGGACCACTTTTCTGTCAAATATGTACACGCATCATATGAATAAGCCGCATACATACCAGGGGCTATGTCGTAGACCCATCGTAAAACTCCTATGGCTAAGTGAAAGTGTTAACGCCCTATTGTCTGGTTGCCTATTTCGCCGCATTGACACCTCCTTCATGGACCAAGACGTTGGGTCAAGAGTGATCAAATGCTTTTCCGAACACCCCCGTACTTCCCACGAGGGGGCTGAAGCCGATGACTGGAAAACTTTCAGATTATATTAAAACGGCCGCACAGGAGGAACACAAACTTTCGAGCAATATATAAAAACAGATTAACCATAAAATTGTCTCATACAATTCTCATACATCTCACTCGAACATTATGTCTTTCGAGCACTGGCCCTATATCAAGCGGGCAGCCACTAGGACGTCTTCAAAATAATGCTCCGGTTCTTGGTGGTCCTTACCCTTGGGTGGACTGTTCACTGCAACATCGATGGCCTTCATCTTCCCCCATAATGTCTTGACTCGGGCAAAGGCCATCCGTGCACAATTGATGCACACCGACCGCTTCACAGCGTCGATATGTGGCACCGCGTCAACAAGCCGTTGCACCAAGCTGAAGTAGCTATTCGGAACAGGCTCAGTTGGCCATAACCGAGTTATGACATTCTTCATGGCAGTGCCGGATATCCTATGAAGCTCGGCCCACTGGGACATCTGCTTATTTAGCAACAGGGGGCGCTTCGACGCGCTGAATTGTGACCAAAAAAGCTTCTCTGATGCATACCCCTCTCGCGCCTGGTAAAACTGCGCCGCATCGAAAGAACTCTTCGGTAAGTCTAAAAACTCGTCCGAAGAACTCCATAATTGGTTACGTTGAGCATAGTTTGGATCGCCGAACTTAGTCTATAGCAAAAATGGCTCACCGGCCGCAATCTCCCTAGCTTGCCAGATCTCCTCACAGGCGGCTCTGGATTCAGACCACGCTTCCCTCGCCTCTCGTAAGGACTTGTCAACTTCAGCCATTTTGGCTTCATTCTCCTTCTCAAGAAGGTCACAGCGGCTAGCAGCATTTTTTAGTTCAAGCGCCATCATGGATATGTTCTCCTCGTCTTGATGCCGAGCAGTTCGTTCGGCCTTTAACTCAGCCGATGCCTTTTCGGTAGCCGCATTACTGCATCGAGCCTGCTCCTTGGCCCGGGCCAGCTCTGCCAGAAGAATTTCAATGGCGGCAACACCATCTGCAGCCATGCATATTACAGTATATAAATTTCAGCATTATGCTTCTATCACAAACATGTATGTGAAGGGACTGCCCCGAACACATACCTTGCGATTCATCAAGATGCACATTGATTAACGCAATGTCATCCTCGGCCATATCAAGCTTTCGTTGCAGCTCGGCAATATCCGTAGTCTGGGAAGTGGCCAGGGGGAAGCAGCCTGTGTTCAAGTCAATCAGATTAGTCCTTGAATGTTTCTTCTTGATCCTTCGTTCGCCTCCCATGGGAAGCCAACCTGGGTCTCAGGGGCTACTATCTATGCACAGGTGTATTTTCTGAATAAAACACAATTGCACATATTACAGTACAAACCTCGAAGCCTCTTAGTAGGCTCGCAAAGGCCTCATCCAATCCGCTCTTCGCGGACTGGACCTTTTCAACCACCGTACTCATTAAGGTACGATGTTCCCCTGAGACGGACGCTTGCCGCAGCATGTTCGTCAAGATATCCGGCGCCTCTGGGTCTTCGGGGGCTGCCGTGGGAGTACGGCCACCCTTTGAAGGGATCTGTTCATACGTCTCCGGATGTATATCAGATTGTCCGGGGCCCTCATTGTTGTCCCCTGGACCTTGGGCCACCGAAGTATCACCTTCGGCAAATGTCTTCATCATCCCTTGCACCACTTGTTGGTCGGGGGAGACCCTCCGCGACGACACCTCCAAGTCATCCGCCCTATTGGACGGGGAATCCGGTGGAGCCGTTTCGCTTTCCATCATCTCTGGGAGAAGGTCCCCCGAGGAAAAGGATTGTTGATGAAGACTGTGTGTTGAACTGCAAAAACAAAGAATATATATTCCGGGCATTATAAGAAAGGAACGGGACATGTTTAAAATAGCCTTGATTCACTTACAATTTGGCCTAAAGTTTGTCCTCGTCATGAGACTGCGCTTCGACGTCCTCCAAACCCGAGCCAGCCACCTGAGGCATCTTGCCTCGTTTAGAAGCCCACTTCTCCCCATCTTCGGAGGTGGCCCTTCTCTTCCTAGGAGGAAGGGAGACATTGCCCCCCTTTCACTTTTGTCTTCGTATGAGGGAACTTTGATTCCTCCAGACACAATGTCCGATGCACCCTTGGAATAGGGGCCATCTTTGGTCCTCTCACTCTCCGCCTCGCCCTCCTTCACAGGCATCTGGGATGGTGCCAGGGCCAGCATCCTTGTTAGAACAGGATTCGCTGGGCCCTCAGGCAGAGGGGCCGAACACATAATCAGTTCCGCCTTCCTTGTCCAGCCCTGGAAGAAGATAGGTTGCTTAGTACCATATTATGGTATGCATAATTACAAAGTGTTCAGGAGCCAAGTGCTTACCGGGGTATCCGGACGGTTGCAGTTAAGGCCAGCATCTTCGGTGGTGTCCAGCCAATGTTTCCGCTTCCCGAAAAATAACTTCCACATCCCTTTGTGTGTGGTGCCGAAGAAGTGTTGGAGGGTTTGTGGTCCTTCTGGATTAAACTCCCACATGCGGCGAGACATGCATTGGCACGACAGGGTTCGGCGAACTAACATCACTTGGATCACGTTGACAAGATCGATGTCTCTCTCGAGGAGGGTTCGGATGCGGCTTTGTAAAGTCTGCACTTCATCAATTGATCCCCAGTCCAGCCCCTTGTTGACCCACGACGCAAGCAATAACAGTGGGCTAGGATGGAATGTGGGTGCAGCTACCCACTTGGTGCTGCGGGGCTCCGTAATGTAAAACCACCCCCTTTGCCAGTGATTGGAAGCTTTGGTAAAAGAACCTTTTGGCCAAGGAGTGCCGGTGAATTGGCAGATCGTAGCACCGCCGCACTCCACCTGTTCCCCGTCGACTACCTTCGGCTTCACACTGAAGGTCTTGAGCCATAAGCCGAAGTGTGGGGGATTCGGAGGAAGGCCTCGCATGTAATGATAAACGCCGAGATGTGAAGGATAGAGTCTGGGGCTAGGTCATGAAAATCTAGTCCGTAATAGAACATTAGCCCCCGGACGAAGGGGTGAAGAGCAAACCCTAGCCCCCAGAGGAAGTGGGAGATGAATACGACCCTCTCGCCAGATCTGGGGGTCGGAATAACCTGTCCTTGAGAACGAAGCCTGTGGTGCACCTCCGCAGTCAAATATCTGGCCGCCCGAAGCTTTGTGATATCCTCCTCCGTGACGGAGGAAGCCGCCCATCGGCCTTGGGAGCTAGGTCCGGACATGATGGGAGGCTTGAAACGATGAAGTTGAACCTTGGGTGCTAGAACTCGAGGCCGGGAAGGATGAGGAAAGGTTTGGCATAAAACACGGCCCTTGGTTCCTTTATAAAGGCAGCGGGTATTAAACGCCTCCTCCCAAGCCTAAGAACTTGCCTATTACTAAGGAATCTTTCCCGCGGGACGGTTGGGTTACCCACGCTTGTATTAATGAAAATCCCGCAATTAGGGGACACGATCTCTGCTTCGACAAGACGTGTCAATGACAACCACGCCCTGAAAAGTGGGACGGAGGGACAGGAAACGGTTCGAAATAATGACCGAGAAGCATGACATCACATTACTAAAAGTTGTCAGCAGATTGGATTCGTAGAATGCTATACGCTCTATGGCCGTGTGTTACAGGTCCGGACACGATCAATTCATCCGAAGACTATTCTAGAATTCAGAAGGAGGAACCCGTCTTGCAATGCCGAAGACAACACTACGCGTCGGATACCTTGTCATTGAAGCCAGGTTCACGGGCTACTGAGGGAGTCCTGGACTAAGGGGTCCTCGGGTGTCCGGCCCATTAGCCATGGGCCAGACTGATGGGTTGTGAAGATACGAAGACCGAAGACTACACCCGAGTCTGGATGGGACTCTCCTTGGCGTGGAAGGCAATCTTGACGACCTAATATGTAGATTCCCTTCTTTGTAACCGACCTTGTGTAACCCTAGATCCTCCCGGTGTCTATATAAACCGGAGTAGTTAGTCCGGATAGGACACTCATTATCATGGCCAAACAAGCTAGACCTCTAGGGTTTAGCCATTACGATCTCGAGGTAGATCAACTCTTGTAACACTCATATTCATCAATATCAATCAAGCAGGACGTAGGGTATTACCTCCATAGAGAGGGCCCGAACCTGGGTAAACATAGTGTCCCTTGTCTCCTGTTACCATCGACCATAGACACATAGTTCGGGACCCCCTACCCGAGATCCGCCGGTTTTGACACCAACAGTAAGGATGATGGAGACTATGATTCCCCCACAAGTCGGGACGAGGAACCAGACGAAAAAAGAGGCCAAAAAGTGCCAAACAAAAAAAGAAAAAAAGAAAAAAAAGAAAATGAGAGAAAAAAGAGAAGGGGCAATGTTACTACCCTTTTCCACACTTGTGCTTCAAAGTAGCACCATGTATTTCATATAGAGAGCCCCCTATGTTGTCACTTTCATATACTAGAGGGAATTTTTCATTATAGAACTTGGCTTGTATATTTCGATGATGGGCTTTCTCAAATGCCCGAGGTCTTCATGAGCAAGCAAGTTGGATGCACACCCACTTAGTTTTCCATTTGAGCTTTCATACACTTAATCGCTTATAGCTCTTAGTGCATTCGTTGCATGGAAATCCGTACTCCTCGCATTGACATCAGTTTATGGGCATCTCCATAGCCCGTTGATTAGCCGCGTCGATGTGAGACTATCTTCCTTTTTTGTCTTCCCCTTATTGATCTCCATCACTGCATTCTATTCCACCCATAGTGCTATGTCCATGGCTTACGCTCATGTATTGTGTGTGGGTTGAAAAAACTGAAGCGTGCTAAAAAGTATGAACCAATTTATCGGTTTGTCATTGGGGTTGTACATGATAAATACTTTGTGCTAAGAAGATGGAGCATGACAAGACTATATGATTTTGTAGGGATAGCGTTTTTTAGCATTTTTATTCTGAAAGAGATGATTGTTTGTTGGTATGCCCGAGTATTGATTGAAGGAAATATGCCCTAGAGGCAACAATAAAGATGTTATTTATATTTCCTTATATCATGATAAATGTTTATTATTCATGCTAGAATTGTATTAACCGGAAACTTAGTACATGTGTGAATACATAGACAAACAGAGTGTCACTAGTATGCCTCTACATTTACTAGCTCGTTAATCAAAGATGGTTAAGTTTCCTAACCATAGACATGAGTTGTCATTTGATGAACGGGATCACATCATTAAAGAATGATGTGATTGACTTGACCCATTCGTTAGCTTAGCACTATAATCATTTAGTTTATTGCTATTGCTTTCTCCATAACTTATGCATGTTCCTATGACTATGAGATTATGCAACTCCAAAATACCGGAGGAACACTTAGTGTGGTATCAAACATCACAACGTAACTGGGTGATTATAAAGATGCTCTATAGGTGTCTCTGATGGTGTTTGTTGAGTTGGCATAGATCGAGATTAGGATTTGTCACTCCGATTGTCGAAGAGGTATCTCTGGGCCCTCTCAGTAATGCACATCACTATAAGCCTTGCAAGCAATGTGACTAATGAGTTAGTTGCAGGATGTTGCATTATGGAACGAGTAAAGAGACTTGCCAGTAACGAGATTGAACTAGGTATAATGATACCGACGATCGAATCTCGGGCAAGTAACATACCGATGACAAAGGGAACAAGCGTATGTTGTTATGCGGTTTGACCGATAAAGATCTTCGTAGAATATGTAGGAACCAATATGAGCATCCAGGTTCCGCTATTGGTTATTGACCGAGATGAGTCTCAGTCATGTCTACATAGTTCTCAAACCCGTAGGGTCCGCACGCTTAACGTTCGATGACGATCGGTATTATGAGTTTATGTGTTTTGATGTACCGAAGGTAGTTCGGAGTCTCGGATGCGATCACAGACATGACGAGGTGTCTCGAAATGGTCAACACATATTGGAAGGTTATGTTTGGACACCGGAATGGTTTTAGATGAGTTCGGGCATATACCGGAGTACCGGGGTGTTACTGAAACCCCCGGGGGCTTAATGGGCCTACATGGGCTTTAGTGGAAGAGAGATGAGGTGGCCAAGAGGTGGGGGCGTTCCCCCCCCCCAAGCACAATCTGAATTGAGAGGGGGGTCGCCCCCCTTTCCTTCTTCTCCTCTTCCCCTTCCTTCCCCCTCCTATTAGGACTAGGAAAGGGGGGAAACCTACTCCTAGTAGGAGTAGGAATCCCCCCTTGGGGGCGCACCATGAGGCCAGCCGGCCCCCTCCTCCCCTCCTTTATATACGTGGGAGGGGGCACCCCATAGACACACAAGTTGATCTCTTAGCCGTGTGCGATGCCCTCCTCCATAGATTTCCACCCCGGTCATATTGTCGTAGTGCTTAGGCGAAGCCCTACATCGATAAATTCATCATCACCGTCAACACGCCATCGTGCTGACGAAACTCTCCCTTGGCCTCAGCTGGATCTAGAGTTCGAGGGACGTCACCGAGTTGAACATGTGCAGATCTTGGAGGTGCCATGCGTTTGGTACCTGATCGGTTGGATCGCTAAGACGTTCGACTACATCAACCGCGTTACTTAACGGTTCCGCTTTCGGTCCACGAGGGTACGTAGACACACTCTCCCCTCTTGTTGCTATGCATACCTAGATAGATCTTGCGTGATCGTAGGAATATTTTTTAAATATTGTGTTCCCCAACAGTGGCATCCGAGCCAGGTCTATGCGTAGATGTTATATGCACGAGTAGAACACAAAGGAGTTGTGGGCGTGGGTATATACATATTGCTTGCCTTCACTAGTTGTTTCTTGATTCGGTGGTATTGTTGTATGAAGCGGCCCAGACCGACATTACATGACCGCATTCATGAGACTGGTTCTACCAATGTGCTTTGCACACAGGTGGCTGGCGGGTGTTAGTTTATCCAACTTTAGTTGAATTGGATTCAATGAACAGGGTTCTTTCTAAAGATCAAAAAGCAATCACTACACCGCGTTGTGGCTTTTGATGCGTAGGTAAGAACGGTTCTTGCTAAGCCCGTAGCAGCCAAGTAAAACTTGCAACAACAAAGTAGAGGACGTTTAACTTGTTTTTGCAGCGCATGTTGTGATGTGATATGGTCAGGACATGATTATATAAATTATTGTATGAGATGATCATGTTTTGTAACACAGTTATCGGCAACTGGCAGGAGCCATATAGTTGTCGCTTTATTGTATGAAATGCAATCGCGATGTAATTGTTTTACTTTATCACTAAGTGGTAGCGATAGTCGTAGAAGCAATAGTTGGCGAGACAACAACGATGCTACGATGGAGATCAAGGTGTCAAGCCGGTGATGATTGTGATCATGATGGTTCTTTGAAGATGGAGATCAAAGGCACAAGATGATGATGGCCATATCATATCACTTATATTGATTGCATGTGATGTTTATCCTTTATGCATCTTATTTTTCTTAGTACGGTGGTAGCATTATAAGATGATCTCTCACTAAATTTCAAGGTATAAGTGTTCTCCCTGAGTATGCACCATTGGTACAGTTCGTCGTGCCAAGACACCACATGATGATCGGATGTGATAAGCTCTACGTTCACATACAACGGGTGCAAGCCAGTTTTCCACAAGCAGAATACTCGGGTTAAACTTGATGAGCCTAGCATATGCAGATATGGCCTCGTAACACTAAGACCGAAAGATCGAGCGTGAATCATATAGTAGATATGATCAACATAGTGATGTTCACCATTGAAAACTAATCCATCTCACGTGATGATCGGACATGGTTTAGTTGATATGGATCACGTGATCACTTAGATGATTAGAGGGATGTCTATCTAAGTGGGAGTTCTTAAGTAATATGATTAATTGAACTTTAATTTATCATGAACTTAGTACATGATAGTATTTTGCACGTCTATGTTGTTGTAGATAAATGGCTCGTGCTATTGCACAGAAGAATTATGTCCTGGAAGCACCGCTAGGTGCCAAACCCACTACAGGAGCAACTCCAGATGTTATGAACACCTGGAAGAGCAAAGCTGATGACTACTCGATAGTTCAGTGTGCCATGCTTTACGGCTTAGAACCGGGACTCAAACGACATTTTGAACGTCATGGAGCATATGAGATGTTTCAGGAGTTGAAGTTAATATTTCAAGCAAATGCCCGGATTGAGAGATATGAAGTCTCCAATAAGTTCTACAACTGCAAAATGGAGGAGAATAGTTTTGTCTGTGAGCATATACTCAGAATGTCTAGGTACCACAATCACTTGACTCAGCTGGGAGTTAATCTTCCAGTTGATAGTGTCATTGACAGAGTTCTTCAATCACTCCCACCAAGCTACAAAAGCTTCATGATGAACTATAATATGCAAGGGATGGATAAGACAATTCCCGAGCTCTTCATGATGCTAAAGGCTGCGGAGGTAGAAATCAAGAAGGAGCATCAAGTGTTGATGATCAACAAGACCATCAGTTTCAAGATGAAGGGCAAGGTGAAGAAGGGGAACTTCAAGAAGAATGGCAAGCAAGTTGTTGCTCAAGTGAAGAAGCCCAAGTCTGGATCTAAGCCTGAGACTGAGTGCTTCTACTGCAAAGGGACTGGTCACTGGAAGCGGAACTGCCCCAAGTATTTGGCAGATAAGAAGGATGTCAAAGTGAAAGGTATATTTGATATACATGTTATTGATGTGTACCTTACTAATGCTCGTAGTAGCGCCTGGGTATTTGATACTGGTTCTGTTGCTAATATTTGCAACTCGAAACAGGGGGTACAGATTAAGCGAAGATTGGCTATGGACGAGGTGACGATGCGCGTGGGAAATGGTTCCAAAGTCGATGTGATCGCCGTCGGCACGCTACCTCTACATCTACCTTCAGGATTAGTTTTAGACCTGAATAATTGTTATTTGGTGCCAGCATTAAGCATGAACATTATATCTGGATCTTGTTTGATGCGAGATGGTTATTCATTTAAATCAGAGAATAATGGTTGTTCTATTTATATGAGTAATATCTTTTATGGTCATGCACCCTTGATGAGTGGTCTATTTTTACTAAATCTTGATAGTAGTGATAAACATTTTCATAGTATTGAAGCCAAAATATATAAGTCTAATAATGATAGTGCAACTTATTTGTGGCACTATCATTTAGGCCATATTGGTGTAAAGCACATGAAGAAACTCCATGTTGATGGGCTTTTGGAATCACTTGATTATGAATCACTTGATGCTTGTGAACCATGCCTCATGGGCAAGATGACTAAAACTCCGTTCTCCAGAACAATGGAACGAGCAACAGACTTATTGGAAATAATACATACTGATGTATGTGGTGCGATGAGTGTTGATGCTCATGGCGGGTATCGTTATTTTCTGACCTTCATTGAGCAGATATGGGTATATCTACTTGATGAAACATAAGTCTGAAACATTTGAAAAGTTCAAAGAATTTCAGAGTGAAGTGGAAAATCATCGTAACAAGGAAATAAAGTTTCTACGATCTGATCGTGGAGGATAATATTTGAGTTACGAGTTTGGTCTTCATTTGAAACAATGCGAAATAGTTTCGCAACTCACGCCACCTAGAACACCATAGTGTAATGGTGTGTCCGAATGTCGTAACCGCACTTTACTAGATATGGTGCGATCTATGATGTCTCTTATTGATTTACCGCTATCATTTTGGGGTTATGCTTTAGAGATGGTTGCATTCACGTTAAATAGGGCACCATCGAAATCCGTTGAGACGACACCATATGAACCACAGTTTGGCAAGAAACCCAAGTTCTCGTTTCTGAAAGTTTGGGGCTGCGATGCTTATGTGAAAAAGCTTCAACCTGATAAGCTCGAACCCAAATCGGAAAAATGTGTCTTCATAGGATACCCAAAGGAGACTGTTAGGTACACCTTCTATCACAGATCCAAAGGCAAGATATTCGTTGCTAAGAATGGATCCTTTCTAGAGGAATTTCTCTCGAAAGAAGTGAGTGGGAGGAAAGTAGAACTTGATGAGGTAATTATACCTGCTCCCTTATTGGAAAGTAGTTCATCACAGAAATCAGTTCCAATGATTCCTACACCAATTAGTGAGGAAGCTAATGATGATGATCATGAAACTTCTGATCAAGTTACTACCGAACCTCGTTGGTCAACCAGAGTAAGATTCGCACTAGAATGGTATGGTAATCCTGTTCTGGTGGTCATGTTACTTGACCATGATGAACCTACGAACTATGAGGAAGCGACGATGAGCCCAGATTCCGCAGAATGACTTGAGGCCATGAAATCTGAGATGGGATCGATGTATGAGAACAAAGTATGGACTTTGGTTGACTTGCCCGATGATCGGCAAGCCATAGAGAATAAATGGATCTTCAAGAAGAAGACTGGCGTTGACGATAATATTACTGTCTACAAAGCTTGACTTGTTGCGAAAGGTTTTTGACAAGTTCAAGGAGTTGACTACGATGAGACCTTCTCACCCGTAGCGATGCTTAAGTCCGTTAGAATCATGTTAGCAATTGCCGCATTTTATGATATGAAATTTGGCAAATGGATGTCAAAACTGCATTCCTTAATGGATATCTTAAAGAAGAGTTGTATATGATGCAACCAGAAGGTTTTGTCGATCCAAAAGGTGCTAACAAAGTGTGTAAGCTCTAGCGATCCATTTATGGACTGGTGCAAGCATCTCGGAGTTGGAATATACGCTTTGATAGTGTGATCAAAGCATATCGTTTTATACAAACTTTTGGAGAAGCCTGTATTTACAAGAAAGTGAGTGGGAGCTCTGTAGCATTTCTAATATTATATGTAGATGACATATTGTTGATTGGAAATGATACTAAATTTTTGAATAGCACAAAAGGATACTTGAATAAGAATTTTTCAATGAAATACCTCGGCGAAACTGCTTATATATTGGGTATCAAAATCTATAGAGATAGATCAAGACGCTTAATTGGACTTTCACAAAGCACATACCTTGATAAAGTTTTGAAGAAGTTCAAAATGGATCAAGCAAAGAAACAGTTCTTACCTGTGTTACAAGGTGTGAAGTTGAGTCAGACTCAATGCCCGACCACTTTAGAAGATAGAGAGAAAATGAAAGTAATTCCCTATGCTTCAGCCATAGGTTCTATCATGTATTCAATGCTGTGTACCAGACCTGATTTGTTCCTTGCTATTAGTTTAGCAGGGAGGAACCAAAGTAATCCAGGAGTGGATCACTGGACAGCGGTCAAGAATATCCTGAAATACCCGAAAAGGACTAAGGATATGTTTCTCGTTTATGGAGGTGACAAAGAGCTCATCGTAAATGGTTACGTCGATGCAAGCTTTGACACTGATCCGGATGACTCTAAGTCACAAACCGGATAGGTATTTTTATTGAATGGTGGAGCTGTCAGTTGGTGCAGTTCTATGCAAAGCGTCGTGGCTGGATCTACGTGTGAAGCGGAATACATAGCTGCTTCGGAAGCAGCAAATGAAGGAGTCTAGATGAAGGAGTTCATATCCGATCTAGGTGTCATACCTTGTGCATCGGGTCCAATGAAAATCTTTTGTGACAATACTGGTGCAATTACCTTGGCAAAGGAATCCAGATTTCACAAGAGAACCAAGCACATCAAGAGACGCTTCAATTCCATTCGCGATCAAGTCATGGAGGGAGACATAGAGATTTGCAAGATACCTACGGATCTGAATGTTGCAGACCCGTTGACTAAGCCTCTCTCATGAGAAAAACATGATCATCACCAAGACTCCATGGGTGTTAGAATCATTACAATGTAATCTAGATTATTGACTCTAGTGCAAGTGGGAGACTGAATAAAATATGCCCTGGAGGCAATAATAAAGTTGTTATTTATATTTCCTTATATCATGATAAATGTTTATTATTCATGCTAGAATTGTATTAACCGGAAACTTAGTACATCTGTGAATACATAGACAAACAAAGTGTCACTAGTATGCCTCTACATTTACTAGCTCGTTAATCAAAGATGGTTAAGTTTCCTAACCATAGACATGAGTTGTCATTTGATGAACGGGATCACATCATTAGAGAATGATGTGATTGACTTGACCCATCTGTTAGCTTAGCACTATCATCGTTTAGTTTATTGCTATTGCTTTCTCCATAACTTATACATGTTCCTATGACTATGAGATTATGCAACTCCCGAATACCAGAGGAACACTTAGTGTGCTATCAAATGTCACAACGTAACTGGGTGATTATAAAGATGCTCTACAGGTGTCTCCGATGGTGTTTGTTGAGTTGGCATAGATCGAGATTAGGATTTGTCACTCCGATTGTCGGAGAGGTATCTCTGGGCCCTCTCGGTAATGCACATCACTATAAGCCTTGCAAGAAATGTGACTAATGAGTTAGTTGCGGGGTGTTGCATTACAGAACGAGTAAAGAGACATGCCGGTAACGCGATTGAACTAGGTATAATGATACCGATGATCGAATCTCGGGCAAGTAACATACGGATGACAAAGGGAACAAACGTATGTTGTTATGCGGTTTGACTGATAAAGATCTTCGTAGAATATGTAGGAACCAATATGAGCATCCAGGTTCCGCTATTGGTTATTGACCGGAGATGAGTCTCACTCATCTCTACATAGTTCTCGAATCCGTAGGGTCCGCTCGCTTAACGTTCGTTGATGATCGGTATTATGAGTTTATGTGTTTTGATGTACCGAAGGTAGTTCGGAGTCCCGTATGTGATCACGGACATGACGAGGAGTCTCGAAATGGTCGAGACATGAAGATTGATATATTGAAGGTTACGTTTGGACACCGGAATGGTTTTGGATGAGTCCGGGCATATACAGGAGTACCGCGGGGGTTACCGGAACCCCCCGGGGATTTAATGGGCCTACATGGGCTTTAGTGGAAGATAGAGGAGGTGGCCAAGAGGTGGGGGCGCCCCCCCCCAAGACCAATCTGAATTGGGAGGGGGGCCGGCCCCCCTTTCCTTCTTCTCCTCTTCCCCTTCCTTCCCCCTCTTATTAGGACTAGGAAAGGGGGGAAACCTACTCCTAGTAGGAGTAGGAATCCCCCCTTGCGGGTGCACCATGAGGCCGGCCGGGCCCCTCCTCCCCTCCTTTATATACGGGGGAGGGGGCACCCCATAGACACACAAGTTGATCTCTTAGCCGTGTGCGGTGCCCCCCTCCATAGATTTCCACCTCGGTCATATTATCATAGTGCTTAGGCGAAGCCCTGCGTCGGTAAATTCATCATCGTCGTCAAAACGCCTTCATGCTGACGAAACTCTCCCTCAGCCTCAGCTGGATCTAGGGTTCGAGGGATGACACCGAGCTGAACGTGTGCAGATCACGGAGGTGCCGTGCGTTCGGTACTTGATCAGTTGGATCGCGAAGACGTTCGACTACATCAACCGCATTACTTAACGCTTCTGCTTTCGGTCTATGAGGGTACGTAGACACACTCTCCCCTCTTGTTGCTATGCATCCCTAGATAGATCTTGCGTGCTCGTAGGAATATTTTTGAAATACTGCGTTCCCCAACATTGATGTCTTTATATCAAATTATAGACTACTTTGAATCAGTCACATCTAATTATTCATGCCATAATTAGATTATATGATCAAGATTATGCTAGGTAGCCTTCCAAATAAAAAAATATCTTTTTATCATTTACCAACTCGTCGGGTATGAATTAAGATTGGGGATGCTGATACGTCTCTGTCGTATCTATAATTTTTTTATTGTTTCATGCCAATATTCTGCAACTTTCACATATTTTTGGCAACAATTTATATGATTTTCTTGGACTAACATATTGATCCAGTGCCCAATGCTCGTTGCTGTTTGTTGCATGTTTTTTCTTTCGTAGAGTATCCATAACAAACAAAGTCCAAATGCGATAATATTGACAAAGATTTATTTTGGAATATATGTGATTTTTGGGAAAAAAGAATCAACGTGAGACGATGCTCGAGGGGCCCACAAGCTCAAGGGGCACGCACCTACCCTGGGTGCACCTAGAGGGCGTGTGGCTCCCTTGTAAGTCGTTTGGAGGTGTGCTTCTGCCACAAGGAAGCTAATATCCGAATAAAAAATGACGTGGCTTATCACTGTGTCAGTTTTCCCCAAAGAGGAAGGGATGATGCAGCACTGCTACAATAAGTATTTCCCTTAGTAATGAAACCAAGGTTATCAATCTAGTAGGAGAACCAAGCAACACTATGTAAACGGTACCTACACACAAAAAACAAATACATGCAACCCGACACGTAAGAGAGGTTGTCAATCCCTCTACGGTAAAAAGATAGATTAAATTGTATCAGATTGGATAAATAGATCTAGCAAGAACACAAAATAAAAAAGGTAAATAAAAAGGTGCAGCAAGGTATTTTTGGGTTTTTGGAATAATAGATCTAAAAACAAAATGATAAAAGATAGACCTGGGGGCCATAGATTTCACTAGTGGCTTCTCTTGAGAAAATAGCATACGGTGGGTAAACAAATTACTGTTGGGAAAATGATAGAAGAACAAATAACTATGAGGATATCCAAGGCAATGATCATGTATATAGGCATCACGTCCAAGATTAGTAGACCGAAACGACTTTGCATCTACTATTATTAATCCACACATCGACTGCTATCTAGCATGCATCCAGTGTATTAAGCTCATGGAGAAACGGAGTAATGCAATAAGAATGATGACATGATGTAGACAAGATCTATTCATGTTGGTATAGACCCCATCTGTTTATCCTTAATAGCAATGATACATACGTGCCTCGCTACCCCTTCTGTCACTGGGTGAGGACACTGCAAGATCGAACCCATCACAAAGCACCTCTTCCCATTGCAAGAAAAATCGATCTAGTTGGCCTAACTAAACAATATATTCAGAGAAGAAATATGAGGCGATAACAATCATGCATATAAGAGATCAAAGAAAACTCAAATAATATTCATGGATAGATCTGATCATAAACTCGAACTTCATCGGATCCCAACAAACACATCGCAAAAATTCATTATTACATCAAATAGATCTCCAAGAACATCGAGGAGAACATTGTAGTTCGTAAAAACAGTGTACCAAGTATGATGGGACAAGACGGATTTCAATCAATATCAAGAACAATAAAATATATGGGCACATAGTTCCTATTTGTAAGAATAAGAACATCATTAATTCTTCCCAAAGGCTTTTTAATAGTGAAATCCGCCAAGTGCAAATTAAGAGAACACTCTTCAATATTGGTGAGACCAAGGACATCACATAGAGATTTCAGAGGTGTGGAAACACTAGCACCCAAATCACATAAGGCAAATCACTCATAATTTTTGATCTTGACTTTAATGGTTGGTTCCCATTCATCATATAATTTTCTAGGAATCGAAATCTCTAATTCCAACTTTTCTTCTAAAGCTTTCATCATCGCTTCTACAATATGTTTAGTAAAAGCTTTATTTTCTTCATAGGCATTGTGTGAATTTATCATGAATTGCAACAAAGAAATACATTCAATCAAAGAGCAACTATCATAATTAAAGTCTTTGTAATCCAAAAGAATGGGCACATCACTAGTTAAAGTTTTGCCCTCTCCAAACCCACTTTTATCAATTTTTTCAACATGATTTTCACCCTCCGAATTATGAGGACGCCCTCTAGCTAAAGTTGACTCTTATTCAGTCCTATTTTCATCAAGTTTAATATTGCTAAACAAAGAATCAATAGAAGAAACACCAATCATTTTAAGATCTTCATCATTATTATGAAAGCAATTGGTAGAAAACGCTCTTTCTAAAAATCCTATTTTAGCTCTAAGCATAGTGGTTTTTTCTTAATTTCATCTATAGAAACATATAAAGCTTTAATTGATTCATTGACATCAACCTTAGGTGGAAAAAAATTTAATCTTGAGATTTTCTACATCATGAGAAATTCTATCAATGTCTCCAGACATATCGTCAATTTTATTCATCTTTTCTTCTATCTTAGTATTGAAAACTTTTTGAGCATTGATAAATTCTTTAATATTAGTCTCAAGATCAGAGGGGTTCCTATTATTATTGTAATAAGAATTACCATAGGAATTTCCATAATTATTAGAGGAATTTCTAGAAAAATGTATAGGACTAAAATTACCTCTATAAGCATTGTTATTAAATTGTTTCGCGAGACAAAATTCACATCTATGGGATCACTATTTTGCTCAATCAAAGTAGACAAAGGCACATCATTAAGATCAATAGGAGTATTTTTAATAGCAACCAATTTCATAAGAGCATCAACCTTTTCACTCAAAGTACTAATTTATTCAACCGAATTAACTTTTTTACTAGTAGGTGCTCTTTCGATATGCCCTTATGAATAATTTGCCATAATATTATCTAGCAATTTAGTAGCTTCACCCAAAGTAATCTCCATAAAAGTACCACCCCGCGGCGGAATCTAAAAGATTTCTAGAAACAAAATTCAATCCCGCTAAAAAATTGTATGATCATCCAAAGATTTAAACCATGACTAGGACAATTTCTTAGCATCAATTTCATTCTTCCCCAAGATTGTGCATCATGTTCATGCTCATGATTCTTAAAATTCATGATTTGAGTTCTAAGAGAAATAATTTTCGCGGGAGGAAAATACTTAGTAATAAAAGCATCTTTGCACTTATCCCAGGAATTGATACTATTGCGAGGCAAAGAAGAAAACCAAATTTTCACACGATCTCTCAAGGAGAAAGGAAATAATTTCAAATTCACAATATCATTGTCCACATATTTTTTTCTTTTTCATACCAAACAATTCTACAAATGAGTTTAGATGGGACATGTCGTCCTCATTAGGTGTATCGGAAAATTGGTCTTTCATAACAAGATTCAACAAAGCGGCATTAATATCACAAGACTCCGCACTAGTGGCGGGAGAAGCAATCAGAGTACTAATAAAATTATTATTATTGGTATTGGAAAAATCACACAATTTGGTATTTTCTTGAGACATCGCGACTATGCAAACAAGATTTCAAGCAAACAAGAGATCTGACGAGAAAAAGGTGAACGAAAAAGAAGGCAATTTTTTGTGAAATGGGGGAGATGAAAACGATAGAAAAATGGAAAATAATGTAAATTGCAAGGAGATGCGATTTGTGATAGGAACCTAATAGATATTGATGATGTCTCCCCGACAACTGTGCCAGAAATCCTTTTGATGTGGCTTAGCATTGCGTCGGTTTTCCCAAAAGAGGAAAGGATGATGTAGCATAGCTACGATAAATATTTTCCTCGGTTATGAAACCAAGGTTATCAATCCAGTAGGAGAACCAAGCAACACTATGTAAATGGTACATGCACACAAAGAACATGTAACATCCCAAAATTCTAAATTTTGGAATGTTATATTAAATAAATATTTATGATTGTTTCTTTGAATGTGGTGTGATTGATTGTGTGAATTCGAGTGGAATTTGAAAGTTTTTGAAAGTTGAATGAGAGGGAATGAAATGACTTTCCCAAACTTTAATCATTTCATTTTGATCTCCATGAATTCAAATTCATTTCATCACTAAACCCTAGAGTGAAGATGATATGACTTCTTCCATTTAAATAAATGAAAAGGGTTTTGAAAAGAATTGAAGTCCACTTGGAAATATTTCAAATTCAGAAACTTTATGCAACACAATGATTTTCATGAGAGAAGATAAAATGACTTCTTAAAATTATATGAAATATGAGTTGGAAGTTTAAAAGAATCAAACTGACAGTCCGGTTGAAGTTATTTTGAAACCCACTTTCAAATTGGAGTTATTTGGTTTTATTGAAATTATTTTTCTCCAAAAATAAAATATATGGAAAATAGGGTAAAATGATTCCCTACAATATAAAATTGGAGAAAAATAAATTTGAAATCATTTTAGTATTTTAAAAATGATTTTTATTGGGTTTCATTGCAATAGTAACGTTGTTTGACTTTTGTGAATTTGCTTGGATCTAATGTGTCCCTGAAAAATAGTTCATGATTTAGGATTTATTTTTCTAAAAAATTGATATATAATATGTATATATAAAAGTCTTATTGTTTTCCCTTTATTTAGTTTTCTTGTGTGTGCTTATTTCAAAAAACAACCGAAGCCAACTGACTAAGGCCCGTCTCTCTCTCTTTCGGCCCACGGCCACCTCCCCGCGCCGAAGCACTTCGCCTCGGTCCCCCGCTGCTCAATCGCCTGCCCTCTCCCACTGACCGTTGGACCCCACCCCTCTTCTTCTTCCACTCCACTTAATGCCAAGCCAGAGCGTGCCTATGCCGCTGCCGAATCCCGATCTTCTTGGGGTCGCGCCCCCAAGCTTTCCCCTTGCGCACGCCTACGCCCTATATAATCCCTGCACCCTCCTCTCTTGATTCCCTTTAAACTCCAAGACCGAAACCCCCTAAACCCTCGCACACGCCGTTCGCATCTCGTCCGAGCCGCCACCGTTCATCGACGAATTTTCACGCCGGTGAGCAACCCCGTGTTTCTGTTTTCCTGATGTTGTTTCCTCCCGTCCTTGTGCACCTCGGCAACATAATTTTGGCCCTCCTTTCGATCTACAAAGATGAGCCCGAGCTCAACCAGTCTCGCCAGAGCGCGTAGCTCACAGGAGCTTCTCCAACGCCGCCCGGCTCGCCTCCGACCACCCCAAGGGGGTACTCCACCACCACCGGAACCCTATCGCCCTGCCGAGTTCGCCCGTCGACTTCGCCATCGCCCCGACCACCAGAGTCATCACCTCGCCCCCGCCCGAGGCATCACGGTCTTCAACTCCGGCAACCACCGCAGTAAGCCCCGCCGCCCCCTCTCCGCCGCCCGATTTGTTTTATACGGCGTAGATTAGATCTGTGTAGGGGCTAGGTTTATTTTTTATTAGTTCGGTATTATGTACGGTTTTATGGTTTAGTCCAGATCGGTTTAGCCGACCCGTTTCTTTTATTTAGTATGTATGCGGTTTAGTTATTTATCGACCGGGCGATGTTTAGTTACCGAATGCCCACCGCCTAGCCCAGTAGTAGTAGGCCATGTAGCTCGCGCATGTTTTGTTTGTTTTTTATTTTCGTTTATGTTTTTAAGAAACAGAAAAGTTTCAATCTTAGATATTTAATATCTTTTAGTTTATAGATCCAAATTGACTGATTCTTTTTCTGTAGTTTCAAAATTCTATGAATTTTCTATTTGTGCCATTATTTTTCAAATTTGAGTAGTTTAAATTTGAGTTTTATGAAATTTGTTCAAATCACTATTTTGGCCGTATTTTGAGTTTTATAAAATATTTTTGATTCATTCTTTTTGCTACTGTTTTGTTATTGTTCTGTCTATCTAGTAGCATAGTGACTTATTTTAGTTTATTTTAAATCAGGGTTCTAGGAAAAACAGTATTGTCACAGTTCTAGTTTAGTTTTAGTCTTTTCTTTATAGTTTTAATTGTTCTTAAATTATTTTATTTTTGTCACTTTTGACAAATTTAGTTTTGTTTCTTTTGATCAAAAAAATAAATTTTATTTTTATTTAAAAATTTATTTTCTTTAGTTTTGAAGGAAAACTTGTATAGGTCATAGTTAGAGTTTTATAAAAGCTTTTTACTTTGTTTCTTTTTGCTTCTAAAATTTTATGAAAAATACTTTCTGTTGACTTAGTTGTTTTACATTTTATTTTTTGTTAATTTATTAGTATAGTATTTTACTTTGCTGTTAAGTTTTATGTAGGTCAAAAACTATTTTTATTGCTTGTAGTAAAGTCTTAGACTTTTTCTTAGTAGTTTTTCTTGAAGTTCTTTGGATTTTATTTGGGTTTTATTCATTTGTTATTTATTGAAATTTATGACTGATAGAAATTGCTTGCAAGAACAATTGCTTATGTGAATGCAATGTTTGACTATATAGATTTTTCAACGGAGTGACGAATAGTTTACCAAGTCTTTATTCTGAGAGCGATATTATCTTCATCAAGTAATACCAGGAAAGTTCACTTTGACCATGTTATTCATACCCATGTTTTTATTGCATCTAGTGTCACCATTCGTGATCGCTCCAGTAGTGTTATTGCCTTCTTGTAGTTGAGTAGAATGCATGAGGTAGGAACCCATCACCCTGTAACAAGCCTCGGGATGTTTAGTTCTAATGCTACGCTATAGTAGATGGGGTTGGTATGAGTGCTCGAGAGTGGTGTGAGTATGAAGGACCCCCTACGTCAATGACGACAACTTCATGATGGCATCGGCAATGACTGCATCTTCAGGACCTCAAGACTTAAGACCTCAAGATTTTGAGACTCGAGACAAGAATTCAATGCAAACTACCAGGTGAAGGACGGATTTGATGGACCCTGGAGCAACCAGTGGATGGCCAGGATGCATGGAGAAGCGCCATGACATCTTGCGGAAAGCTTCACCCAAACTCAAAGAGACGGAAGAATACTTCATGCCTGGAAGCTTACCTATGCAACCGCAAGACACTATGGGCTCTGGCTTGGTTGATCTTAGTTGTGATTCTGGCTGGGACGGTGCTAGAAGATGTAGAACTTGGATCTATCTCGGAACTCTCAACACCAAACTGATAACTTAATTGTTGGCAACTTATGATGATTTGGGCTATGAGACATCGGTTGGCGGAACCATGTCATGATAGAAAACTCCATAGTATAGACTCCTGATATTCCTTTGTTGTAGGGAAAATAAAACCAACTTTTACGCAAAAACTCAGACATAGATCCACAATGCCATATTGCATGTAGTATAGTTTTATCATCTGTTTTTCTTACCATGATCTTGCCGGTACATTATGTACTGACCTACACGGATGCAACGTATCATGTTGCAGGATTATTTCTACGACGAGTGAGTTTTGTTGTTGGGTTACGGTCTACACTCAACCTGCCGATGGTGTTGATGGGACTCCACACCCGTTGATTGTTTCCGCCGAGACTTATGAGGTATATATCAGTCTTACGTTATTTATACATGTGATTGCACTTTGATATATACATTGATGTATTGTGTGTGCCAGCATACTAATCCAGGGATGGCACAGATACACAGAGGCTTGACCGTTTGAGGTCGGGTCGCTACAGAACAAATACTTGCAACCCGACGTGTAAGAGGGGTTGTCAGTCCCTCTACGGTAAAACTATAGATTAAATTGTATGAGATTGGATAAATAGATCTAGCAAGAACACAAAATAAAATCCGTAAAGAACAAGTGCAGCAAGGTATTTTTGGGTTTTTAGAATAATAGATATGAAAACAATATGATAAAAGATAGACCCGGGGCTGTAGATTTCACTAGTGGCTTCTCTCGAGAAACTAGCATACGGTGGGTAAACAAACTACTATTGGGAAATTGATAGAAGAACAATAATTATGACGATATCCAAGGAAATGATCGTGTATATAGTCATCACGTCCAAGATTAGTAGACCAAAACAACTCTGCATCTACTACTATTACTCCACACATCGACTACTATCTAGTATGCATCCAGTGTATTAAGCTCATGGAGAAACGGAGTAATGCAATAAGAACGATGACATGATGTAAACAAGATCTATTCATGTACGAATAGACCCCATCTTTTTATCCTTAATAGCAATGATACATACGTGCCTCGCTACCCCTTCTGGCACTGGGTGAGGACACCGCAAGATCGAACCCATCACAAAGCACCTCTTCCCATTGCAAGAAAAATCAATCTGGTTGGCCTAACTAAACCAAATATTCGGAGAAGAAATACAAGGCTATAACAATCATGCATATAAGAGAACAAAGAAAACTCAAATAATATTCATGGATAGATCTGGTCATAAACTCAAACTTCATCAGATCCCAACAAACACATCGCAAAAAGTCATTATTACATCAAATAGATCTCCAAGAACATCGAGGAGAACATTGTATTGAGAATCAAAAGGAGAGAAGAAGCCATCTAGCTACTGCCTACGGACCCGTAGGTCTATGATGAACTACTCACACATCATCGGAGGAGCACCAATGAGGATGATGAACCACTCCATGATCGTGTTCCCCTCCGGTGGAGTGCCAGAATAGGGTTCTAGATCGGATCTGGTGGTTCTAGAACTTGCGGCGGCTGGAATTGTGTTTCAATCGCTCCCCTGGGGTTTCTGAAATATTTGTGTATTTATAGAGATGAGAGGCGGTGGAGGAGACGTCCATGGGCCCCACCACCCATCAGGGCGCGCTAGGGGCCTTTGTCGTGCCCTGGTGGGTGGTGGTCCCCATGGGCCTCCCGCAGGTGCTTCCTTAGCTCCCAAGTTGTCTTCTGATCCAAAAAAATCTCCAAAAAGTTTCATGGTATTTGGAGTTCATTTGGTACTAATATTCTGTGAATTAAACATGCAAAAAACAGCAACTGGCACTGGGCACTATGACAATAGGTTAGTCCCAAAAAATGATACAATTTTGCTATAAAAGGAAGGTAAAACATCCAAGAATGATAATATAACAGCATGGAACAATAAAAAATTATAGGTACATTGGAGAAGTATCAAAAATACCCTCAAAATTTCAGCCCAATCGAAGTTACGGATCTTCGGGAATTTAGAAAACAGTTTTTGGCCCAAAAAGAGGAACGTGAAACAGAAGAGAATAGAGAGAGATCCAATCTCGGAGGGGCTCCTGCCCTCCAGGAGCCATTGCAGCCATGGACCAGAGGGGAAACTCTCCTCCCATCTAGGGGGAGGCCAAGGAAGAAGGAGGAGGGGGCTCTCTCCCCCTCTCTCCTAGTGGCGCTGGAGTGCCATCGAGGCAACCATCGTGACAACAATCTACACCAACAACTTCGCCGCCGGCATCGCCAACTCTCTACCCCTCTATGCAGCGGTGTAACACCTCTTCTACCTGCTGTAATCTCTACTTAAACATGTTGCTTCATGCCACATATTATTATCCAATGATGTGTTGACATCCTATGATGTTTGAGTAGATTCGTTTTGTCCTATGGGTTGATTGATGATCATGATTGGTTTGAGTTGTATGCTTTATTTTGGTGTTTTCCTATGGTGCTCTCCGTGTCACGCAAGCATGTGGGATTACCGTTGTAGGGTGTTGCAATACGTACATAATTCGCTTATAGTGGGTTGCGTGAGTGACTGAAACACAAACCCGAGTAAGGGGGTTGTTGCGTATGGGAGTAAAGAGGACTGGTTGCTTAATGCTATGTTTGGGTTTTTCCTTAATGATCTTTAGTAGTTACGGATGCTTGCTAGAGTTCCAATCATAAGTGCATATGATCCAAGTACGGAAACTATGTCAGGTCATGCCTCTCCCTCATATAAAATTGCAAAAATGATTACCGGTCTAGTTATCAATTGTGTAGGGACAAATCCTTCTCTTGTGTTACAAAAAAGCTTTCTACTAAACAACCACTTCTATTATCTCGCAAACTACTCCTAGTTTTATTCTTGCAAACTAGTTCTAGCATTACACCTACAAAGTACTTCTAGTTTCATACTTTCTCTAGGTAAAACAAATGCTAAGTGTGCGTAGAGTTGTATCGGTGGTCGATAGAACTTGAAAAGAATATAAATTCTACCTTTAGCTCCTTGTTGGGTTCGACACCCTTATCGATAGAGGATACAATTGATCCCCTATACTTGTGAGTTATCAAGACCTTGAGGATCCACGACGACTCCGAGGAGTCCTTCACCTTTCGGCAACTACACACCTTACCTCTTCTTACCTTCTGGTTTGGTGGGACCTTGATTTAGGTGGGGCCATCTAGCCTCATGGGTCGATCAATTTTCACATTACGAGGATTAACCACGGTCGTCACCAATATTGACGTTCAAGAATCAGGTTTCCACTACGGGTATCCTTAGTAACGTGGTTAGGGCTGAATAAGCAAGGATGCATACAGTGACCTGATACGTCTGCAATGTATCTATAATTTATGAAGTATTCATGCCATATTTACATTAGTGCTACATGGTTTTGGTGCACTTTTATATTATTTTTTGGACTAACATATTAATCTAGTGCCCAGTGCCTGTTTCTGTTTTTTGTCTATTTCTTTGTTTTGCAGAAAAACCATACCAAAATAAGTCCAAACACGGTAAAAAATTACGGTATTTTTTATGAAAGAAAAGAGACCCGGGAAGCTTCGGGAGGGACACGGAAGGTGCCTAGTGGGAACAAGCTCAAGTGGCGCCCCCCTAGGGTGCGCCATGTGAGCTTCTGTGGCCCTCAGGAATCCCCCTGGCGTGATTCCAATGCTGAAAAATCCTATATATTCAGGAACCTCCAAAAAGTAACCTAAACGAGTTTTCGCCGTCGCAAGCCTCTCTCTCTCTCGTGTTCTTGATTTGGCATGATCTTAATGTATCATGAGCTTTATCAATATAATCGGATCACATGATGTTCTTCCCCTCTATCTAACTTTTAGTGAATTGAGTCTTGCTCGTTAAGGTTTCGTTATGTTGGTACTTACACAATGACGGGACATCTTCATTTGCATTACTTGCATGTTTTAACTGTGATCATCTTATATGTCTGATTTTTTTCAATTTCTAGGAAGATATTAAAAAATTATAAGCAAATGTGCCTCATTGTATGTATGACTATAGCTATGCATAGTAATCTGGAACATACTAATTTTATCAGGACGTGGAATTTCTACACCCGGGAGCAAATGCTTCCTAGTGTGAATAGTAACATAAAATAAATTCAAAAAATTCTGAATTTTTTTGTGGCATACTTTCACAAATATTTTTTGTGCATGCAAAATTTCATTACAAAATCACATTGGTGTAAAACGTGGTAAAAAACAAAATTGATGCTCTGAAAATGTTACTTACAAAATCATCTTGGAGCTCTAATTTTGTTCTTTTGGCACGCCTTCCACCAATGTGATTTTGCGATGAAATTTTGCATGCACAACAAACATTTGTGAAAGCATGTCACAAAAAAATTCGGAATTTTTTGAATATTTTTCTATTTTTTTGATTTTACTATTCATACCGGGAGCATTTGCTCCTGGGTGTAGAAAGTACTTTCGTATGTTATTGTAGTTCCAAACTCTGGATGTTGTGCATCATGAGAAGAATAGTGTTGTTCCTTAACTTGTACTCCCTCCATTTCTAATCTAAATATAAGCCTTTTTAGAGATTCCAATGTGAACTGCATATGGAGCAAAATGACTGAATCTACACTCTAATATGTCTATATACATATGTATGTAGTTCTTCTTGAAATATCTAAAAAGACTTATATTTAGAAAGGGAAGGAGTAGAATCTAGAAGCAAAGAAGATAAACAATGAAAAAAATGTTACATTTACTACATAGTTTATTGCTAGCAGCATGAACATGAATAGAGTACCATTTGCTTATATTGCTTTACTATCCATGATGACTAAGTTTTGCTATTATGTGACATCATCTGGATGTTTTGTTTCCAAATTATATTTTCTTCATGTAGTTAGTTTATTCTTGTACTGCCTGAGCTAACTTGTTCATGTGCATTTCTTTCTTTGTCATGTAGTTCATTAATGACACGGGGTTGCGGCAGCGACGATGACGACATCAACACGTGGCTGCGGCGATGATGATGATGGAGACATCGACATGGGGTTGCAACAACAATGATGATGATGACGACGACATCAACACGAGGCTACAGCAACGACGAGCACAACCTCTATGCGTGACATTGCTTCTGGACCCGTGGATCTTACAAATGTACATATACTAAATGTATGAACTGGATGTATGGACGAAACATATGTATGTATTTAGTGAAATTTGTAATCATGTCAAACCTATTTTTTGTTTTAAGAAATTTTTAGTGCTGACGTGTGAGTGAGTGTACACCTCACTAATAGCCTGGGTATAGTGGTAGCATGTGAAAACATTCCACGCCATTGCAATTTGACATAGTGATGGCATGAGTGAATAGTACCACACCAATAGTATGTAAAATATCTATGGCGTGGATCTGCATGCCATCGGTATTTTATAACAATGGCGTCATATTAGTGACGTTAACCTCTTACGCCAAGCAATGTGGTTTTTTAGAATGCCGGCACTAGCATTTTCTACACTAGTGCTTGATGCATGTCTCACTCACGAATACTCATGGTGATATTGGGGTATCTACAGTGGCGGATCCAGGAATTTGCAACCGGGTATTCATGTGTATTCATTTTGCCAAAATCATTCATTGTTGTTTTTTCAAAAAAATTCACTATTTTGCCAAAAGCAACACTATTTTGTAAAAATCATGGATATTCACATGAAGACCCATAGCGCTGATACGTCTCCAACGTATCTATAATTTTTGATTGTTTCATGCTATTATATTATCTGTTTTGGATGTTTATGGGCTTTATTATACACTTTTATATTATTTTTGGGACTAACCTATTAACCGGAGGCCCAGCCCAAATTGTTGTTTTCTTGCCTATTTCAGTGTCTCGAAGAAAAGGAATATCAAACGGAGTCCAAACGGAATGAAACCTTCGAGAGAGTTATTTTTGGAACGGAAGCAATCCAGGAGACTTGGACTAGACGTCAGGGAAGCTTCGAGGTGGCCACGAGGCAGGGAGGCGCGCCTGCCCCCTGGGCGCTCCCCCACCCTCGTGGCTCCCCTGACCGACTTCTTTCGCCTATATATGTCCATATACCCTAAAAACATCGAGGAACAGAATAGATCAGGAGTTCCGCCGTCAGAAGCCTCCGTAGCCACCGAAAACCAATCTAGACCCGTTTCGGCACCCTGCCGGAGGGGGGATCCCTCTCCGGTGGCCATCTTCATCATCCCGACGCTCTCCATGACAAGGAGGGAGTAGTTCACCCTCGAGGCTGAGGGTATGTACCAGTAGCTATGTGTTTGATCTCTCTCTCTCGTGTTCTTGAGTTGGCACGATCTTGATGTGTAGCAAGCTTTGCTATTATAGTTGGATCTTATGATGTTTCTCCCCCTCTACTCTCATGTGATGAATTGAGTTTTCCCTTTGAAGTTACCTTATCGGATTGAGTCTTTAAGGATTTGAGAACACTTGATGTATGTCTTGCATGTGCTTATCTATGGTCACAATGGGATATCGCATGATCCACTTGATGTATGTTTTGGTGATCAACTTGCGAGTTCCATGACCTCGTGAACTTATGCATAGGGGTTGGCACACGTTTTCGTCTTGACTATCCGGTAGAAACTTTGGGGCACTCTTTGAAGTTCTTTGTGTTGGTTGAATAGATGAATCTGAGATTGTGTGATGCATATTGTATAATCATACCCACGGATACTTGAGGTGATATTGGAGTATCTAGGTGACATTAGGGTTTTGGTTGATTTGTGTCTTAAGGTGTTATTCTAGTACGGACTCTAGGATAGATCAAACAAAAAGAATAGCTTCGTGTTATTTTACTGCGGATTCTGAATAGATCGATCAGAAAGGATAACTTTGAGGTGGTTTCGTACCCTACCATAATCTCTTCGTTTGTTCTCCACTATTAGTGACTTTGGAGTGACTCTTTGTTGCATGTTGAGGGATAGTTATATGATCCAATTATGTTATTCTTGTTGAGAGAACTTGCACTAGTGAAAGTATGAACCCTAGGCCTTGTTTCCTAGCATTGCAATACCGTTTGTGCTCACTTTTATCATTAGTTACGTTTCTGTTTTTATATTTTCAGATTACAAAAACCTTTATCTACTATCCATATTGCAGTTGTATCACTATCTCTTCGCCGAACTAGTGCACCTATACAATTTACCATTGTATTGGGTGTGTTGGGGACACAAGAGACTCTTTGTTATTTGGTTGCAGGGTTGTTTGAGAGAGACCATCTTCATCCTATGCCTCGCACAAATTGATAAACCTTAGGTCATCCACTTGAGGGAAATTTGCTACTGTCCTATAAACCTCTGCACTTGGAGACCCAACAGTGTCTACAAGAAGAAGGTTGTGTAGTAGACATCAAGCTCTTTTCTGGCGCCGTTGCTGGGGAGGTGAGTGCTTGAAGGTATATATTTAGATCTTGCAACCGAATCTTTTTGTTTCTTGTTTTATCACTAGTTTAGTTTATAAAAGAAAATTACAAAAAATGGAATTGAGTTTTCCTCATACGCTTCATCTTTTTAATATCTTTCGTGAGAATGATGGAGAGGAAAATTGTGCTCAAGTTCTAGAAGAAGAAGTCTCTAAAATGTTTGGCACTAAATCTTTGAATGATGAGCATGATTGCAATGTTGTTAGTATGAACTCCTTGAATATCCATAGTACTAATGATGATTGCACTAGTCATGATGAAAATGTCTCTTATAAGCATGTCAACTTTTGTGGAGTGCATAGAGTTTGCAAGTACACACCAAATAGGGAAGATAGATTTTGCAAGAGGCATAAGTATTTAGAAACCAAATGGTTGCAAGAGAGGCTAGATGTTTGTGCTGAAATTTTAAAATTTCTTCACCATACTTATGAACTTTTTCATGAACATGGTCATTTAAATCTCCGATGCAAATTGTTCCATGATCGTATCGTGTCCAAAAATTGTGATGATTTGATTTCCCTTGCACATCATAATGAACTTAGTTTGCTTTTGGATTATGAAGAAATGAAACGTATAACTAAGCATATTCCAGAATAAAACCTTGAGAAATTCCTCGATATTGATCTAAAAGAAATTTTTATGTATTGTGCGGTGAATTGCATTGAAAATCCTTATATTGCCAATTACATAAAGAAAATAAAACAAATCGAGGATGAAGAGAATACTAATGAAAGGGAAGAGGCTTCCCAATATCCTCCTATTATTTCTTATGATGAATCAGGTAACGAGGAGGAGCCTTCTATTCAACCAATCTCATCAATAAGGAGCTCCGAAAAGAGGATTGAACCCACACATAATGTGAATAATAAAAAGAAAAGATGAAGAAGCAAAGGTAGAAAGGTATCTATCCCAAATGATGTTGCTCCTATTACTCATTGTGATGATGATAATTGCTATACTATTGGTGCTATCCATACTATTAATGTTGAGAGTGATTATGCTTATGATATGAAAAGGCCCAATCTTGGGGATGCTATGTTTGATGAGAATGACATGTTTGCGAATATATTTGCTGCAATTAATGTTTTTCCCAAGCTTGGGGATGCTATGTTTAACGAAGATGATATTTCTAGCCTCCCAAGTTTTGATATGCAAATTTACTATGATGATAGCATGCCTCCTACTTATGATGGTTATATTGATGAAAGTGGGTTTGGAAGAGAAGTAATGATCCCACTATTTTGGAGGATGTTGAATCTTATTGTGATAATTATAAAAGTGAATTTGGAGAGGTCATGACTTTATTTAGTAATGATTCCACTATCTTGGAAGAGGTTTCAATTGATTATGATGAGAACAATGTTGCTACTTATGATGATTATTGTGATGATACTTATGCTATAAAAAGTAGAGATGATTATATTTATAAAACTTGTCATGATTATGATTACCCTCTTTCTGAACATTACTCTTTTAGTTTGGAAACAATTTACAGTATTCGAGTTTCTTATGATACTCTCACTATTTCGAATAAGAAGAATTTTGCTTATGTGGAGAGTAGTAAATTTTCTATGCTTGTAGACCATGAAAAGAATGCTTTATGCGATGGTTATATTGTTGAATTCATTCATTATGCTACTTTAAATTATTATTAGGGAGGAACATATGCTTGTAGTAATTGCAATAGTATCAAGTTTCCTCTCTATGTGCTTAAAATCCAGAAGTTATGCTTGTTTTACCTTCCTATGCAAGTTGATTCTTGTTCCCATAAGTTGTTTGCTCACAAAATCCCTATGCATAGGAATTGGGTTGGACTTAAATTTGCTAGTCATATTCTTCATGATGCTCTCTTTATGTTTCAATTCGTATCTTTTATGTGAGCATCATTGAAATCATCATGCCTAGCTAGGGGCGTTAAACGATAGCGCTTGTTGGGAGGCAACACAATTTTATTTTTATTCCTTGCTTTCTGCTCATGTTTAGTAATAAATAATTTATCTAGCCTCTGTTTTGGTTGTGTTTTTTGTGTTTAATTAGTGTTTGTGCCAAGTAGAACCGTTGGGAAGACTTGGGGAAAGTCTTTTTGATCTTGCTGTAAAAAACAGAAACTTTAGCGCTCACAAGAATTGCTGCCATTTTTATTTGGAAAGTGATATTAATTTAATTTTTTTAAGATGATTAATAGTTAAATTCCTCAAGTCCAGCAATTTATTTTTGAATTTTTGGGGTTCCAGAAGTTTGTGTTAGCTACAGATTACTACAGACTGTTCTCTTTTTGACAGATTCTGTTTTTTGTGTGTTGTTTGCTTATTTTGATGAATCTATGGCAAGTAAAAGAGTTTATAAACCATATATAAGTTGGAATACAGTAGTTTTAACACCAATATAAATCAAGAATGAGTTCATTACAGTACCTTGAAGTGGTGTTTTGTCTTCTTTCGCTAACGGAGCTCACAAGATTTTCTATTTTGAGTTTTGTGTTGTGAAGTTTTCAAGTTTTGGGTAAAGATTTGATGGATTATGGAACAAGGAGTGGCAAGATCCTAATCTTGGGGATGCCCACGGCACCCCAAGGTAAAATTCAAGGACACTAAAAATCCTAATCTTGGGGATGCCCCGGAAGTCATCCCCTCTTTTGTCTTCGTCTATCGGTAACTTTACTTGTAGCTATGTTTTTATTCACCACATGATATGTGTTTTTCTCGGAGCGTCTTGTATGATTTGAGAATTTGATTTTTAGTTTACCACAATCATACTTGCTGTACACACCTTTTGAGAGAGACTCACATGATTTGAAATTTATTAGAATACTCTATGTGCTTCACTTATATCTTTTGAGCTATATAGTTTTTGCTCTAGTGCTTCACTTATATCTTTTAGAGCACGACAGTGGTTTTATTTTATAGAAATAATTGATCTCTCATGCTTCACTTATATTATTTTGAGAGTCTTTAGAAAATCATGTTAATTTGCTTTGGTTATGAAATTAGTCCTAATATGATGGGCATCCAAGATGGGTATAATAAAAACTTTCAAATAAAGTGCGTTGAATACTATGACAAGTTTGATACTTGATGATTGTTTTGAGATATGAAGATGGTGATATTAGAGTCATGCTAGTTGAGTAGTTGTGAATTTGAGAAATACTTTTGTTGAAGTTTGTGATTCCCGTAGCATGCACGTATGGTGAACCGTTATGTGATGAAGTCGGAGCATGATTTATTTATTGATTGCCTTCCTTATGAGTGGCGGTCGGGGACGAGCAATGGTCTTTTCCTACCAATCTATCCCCCTAGGAGTATGCGTGTAGTACTTTGTTTAGATGACCAATAGATTTTTGCAATAAGTATGTGAGTTCTTTATGACTAATGTTGAGTCCATGGATTATACGCACTCTCACCCTTCCACCATTGCTAGCCTCTCCAGTATCGCGCAACTTTCGCCGGTACCATAAACCCACCGCATACCTTCCTCAAAACAGCCACCATACCTACCTATTATGGCATTTCCATAGACATTTCGAGATATATTGCCATGCAACTTTCCACCATTCCATTATTATGACACGCTTCATCATTGTCATATTGCTTGCATGATCATGTAGTTGGCATCGTATTTGTGGCAAAGCGTTCATAATTCTTCATACATGTCGCTCATGCATCATTGCACATCCCGGTACACCACCGGAGGCATTCACATAGAGTCATATTTTGTTCTAAGTATTGAGTTGTAATTCTTGAGTTGTAAGTAAAAATAAGTGTGATGGTCATCATTATTAGAGCATTGTCCCAGTGAGGAAAGTATGATGGAGACTATGATTCCCCCACAAGTCGGGATGAGACTCCGGACGAAAAATAAAAAAGGAAGAAAAAAAGAGGCCAAAAAAAGAAGTCCCAAACAAAAAAAAGAGAAAATAAGAGAAAAATAGAGAAGGGACAATGTGACTATCCTTTTACCACACTTGTGCTTCAAAGTAGCACCATGATCTTCATGATAGAGAGTCTCCTATGTTGTCACTTTCATATACTAGTGGGGATTTTCATTATAGAACTTGGCTTGTATATTCCAATGATGGGATTCCTCAAATTTCCCTAGGTCTTCATGAGAAAGCAAGTTGGATGCACACCCACTTAGTTTCTTTTGTTGAGCTTTCATACACTTATAGCTCTAGTGCATCCGTTGCATGGCAATCCCTACTCACTCACATTGATATCTATTGATGGGCATCTCCATAGCCCGTTGATACGCCTAGTTGATGTGAGACTATCTTCCTCCTTTTTGTCTTCTCCACAACCACCATTCTATTCCACCTACAGTGCTATGTCCATGGCTCCCGCTCATGTATTGTGTGAAGATTGAAAAAGTTTGAGAACATAAAAAGTATGAAACAATTGCTTGGCTTGTCATCGGGGTTGTGCATGATTTAAATATTTTGTGTGATGAAGATAGAGCATAGCCAGACTATATGATTTTGTAGGGATAGCTTTCTTTGGCCATGTTATTTTGAGAAGACATAATTCCTTGGTTAGTATGCTTGAAGTATTATTATTTTTATGTCAATATTAAACTTTTGTCTTGAATCTTATGGATATGAATATTCATGCAACAATAAAGAGAATTACTTGGATAAATATGTTAGGTAGAATTCCACATCAAAAACTCTGTTTTTATCATTTACCTACTCGAGGACGAGCAGGAATTAAGCTTGGGGATGCTGATACGTATCCAACGTATCTATAATTTTTGATTGTTTCATGCTATTATATTATCTGTTTTGGATGTTTATGGGCTTTATTATACACTTTTATAATATTTTTGGGACTAACCTATTAACCGGAGGCCCAGCCCAAATTGTTGTTTTCTTGCCTATTTCAGTGTTTCAAAGAAAAGGAATATCAAACGGAGTCCAAACGGAATGAAATCTTCGGGAGAGTTATTTTTGGAACGGAAGCAATCCATGAGACTTGGAGTAGACGTTAGGAAGCTTCGAGGTGGCCACAAGGAAGGGAGGCGCGCCTGCCCCCTGGGCGCGCCCCCCACCCTCGTGGGCCCCTCGTGGCTCCCCGGACCGACTTCTTTCACCTATATATGTCCATATACCCTAAAAACATCAAGGAACAGAATAGATCGGGAGTTCCGCCGCCAGAAGCCTCCGTAGCCACCGAAAACCAATCTAGACCCGTTCTGGCACCCTGCCGGAGAGGGGATCCCTCTCCGGTGGCCATCTTCATCATCCTGATGCTCTCCATGACAAGGAGGGACTAGTTCACCCTCGGGGCTGAGGGTATGTACCAGTAGCTATGTGTTTGATCTCTCTCTCTCTCTCTCGTGTTCTTGAGTTGGCACGATCTTGATGTATCGCGAGCTTTGCTATTATAGTTGTATCTTATGATGTTTCTCCCCCTCTACTCTCATGTGATGAATTGAGTTTTCCCTTTGAAGTTAGTTTATTCTTGTACTGCCTGAGCTAACTTGTTCATGTGCATTTCTTTGTTTGTCATGTAGTTCATTAATGACACGGGGTTGCGGCAGCGACGATGACGACATCAACACGTGGCTGCGGCGATGATGATGATGGAGACATCGACATGGGGTTGCAACAACAATGATGATGATGACGACGACATCAACACGAGGCTACAGCAACGACGAGCACAACCTCTATGCGTGACATTGCTTCTGGACCCGTGGATCTTACAAATGTACATATACTAAATGTATGAACTGGATGTATGGACGAAACATATGTATGTATTTAGTGAAATTTGTAATCATGTCAAACCTATTTTTTGTTTTAAGAAATTTTTAGTGCTGACGTGTGAGTGAGTGTACACCTCACTAATAGCCTGGGTATAGTGGTAGCATGTGAAAACATTCCACGCCATTGCAATTTGACATAGTGATGGCATGAGTGAATAGTACCACACCAATAGTATGTAAAATATCTATGGCGTGGATCTGCATGCCATCGGTATTTTATAACAATGGCGTCATATTAGTGACGTTAACCTCTTACGCCAAGCAATGTGGTTTTTTAGAATGCCGGCACTAGCATTTTCTACACTAGTGCTTGATGCATGTCTCACTCACGAATACTCATGGTGATATTGGGGTATCTACAGTGGCGGATCCAGGAATTTGCAACCGGGTATTCATGTGTATTCATTTTGCCAAAATCATTCATTGTTGTTTTTTCAAAAATTGTCACTATTTTGCCAAAAGCAACACTATTTTGTAAAAATCATGGGTATTCACATGAAGACCCATAGCGCTGATACGTCTCCAACGTATCTATAATTTTTGATTGTTTCATGCTATTATATTATCTGTTTTGGATGTTTATGGGCTTTATTATACACTTTTATATTATTTTTGGGACTAACCTATTAACCGGAGGCCCAGCCCAAATTGTTGTTTTCTTGCCTATTTCAGTGTCTCGAAGAAAAGGAATATCAAACGGAGTCCAAACGGAATGAAACCTTCGAGAGAGTTATTTTTGGAACGGAAGCAATCCAGGAGACTTGGACTAGACGTCAGGGAAGCTTCGAGGTGGCCACGAGGCAGGGAGGCGCGCCTGCCCCCTGGGCGCTCCCCCACCCTCGTGGCTCCCCTGACCGACTTCTTTCGCCTATATATGTCCATATACCCTAAAAACATCGAGGAACAGAATAGATCAGGAGTTCTGCCGTCAGAAGCCTCCGTAGCCACCGAAAACCAATCTAGACCCGTTTCGGCACGCTGCCGGAGGGGGGATCCCTCTCCGGTGGCCATCTTCATCATCCCGACGCTCTCCATGACAAGGAGGGAGTAGTTCACCCTCGAGGCTGAGGGTATGTACCAGTAGCTATGTGTTTGATCTCTCTCTCTCTCTCTCGTGTTCTTGAGTTGGCACGATCTTGATGTATCGCAAGCTTTGCTATTATAGTTGGATCTTATGATGTTTGTCCCCCTCTACTCTCATGTGATGAATTGAGTTTTCCCTTTGAAGTTACCTGATCGGATTGAGTCTTTAAGGATTTGAGAACACTTGATGTATGTCTTGCATGTGCTTATTTGTGGTGACAATGGGATATCACGTGATCCACTTGATGTATGTTTTGGTGATCAGCTTGCGAGTTCCATGACCTCGTGAACTTATGCATAGGGGTTGGCACACGTTTTTGTCTTGACTCTCCGGTAGAAACTTTGGGGCACTCTTTGAAGTTCTTTGTGTTGGTTGAATAGATGAATCTAAGATTGTGTGATGCATATTGTATAATCATACCCACGAATACTTGAGGTGACATTGGAGTATCTAGGTGACATTAGGGTTTTGGTTGATTTGTGTCTTAAGGTGTTCTTCTAGTACGAACTCTAGGATAGATCGAACGGAAAGAATAGCTTCATGTTATTTTACTACAGACTCTTGAATAGATTGATCAGAAAGGATAACTTTGAGGTGGTTTCGTACCCTACCATAATCTCTTCGTTTGTTCTCCACTATTAGTGACTTTGGAGTGACTCTTTGTTGCATGTTGAGGGATAGTTATATGATCCAATTATGTTATTATTGTTGAGAGAACTTGCACTAGTGAAAGTATGAACCCTAGGCCTTGTTTCCTAGCATTGCAATACCGTTTGTGCTCACTTTTATCATTAGTTACCTTGCTGTTTTTATATTTTAAGATTTCAAAAACCTTTATCTACTATCCATATTGCACTGGTATCACTATCTCTTCGCCGAACTAGTGCACCTATACAATTTACCATTGTATTGGGTGTGTTGGGGACACAAGAGACACTTTGTTATTTTGATGCAGGGTTGTTTTAGAGAGACCATCTTCATCCTACGCCTCCCACGGATTGATAAACCTTAGGTCACATCCACTTGAGGGAAATTTGCTACTGTCCTACAAACCTCTGCACTTGGAGGCCTAACAATGTCTACAAGAAGAAGGTTGTGTAGTAGACATCAAGCACCGCCCCTGGGTATCTAGGTGACATTAGAGTTGATTAATGCATATCATATGGTGTTGTCATAGTACGATCTCTAGAACTATTCATGACACTTTAGGGTGGTTCATAAGATTGATTGCACACAACTTTTAGGTGGTTTACTACCTACACAATTTCATTCTACTTTGTTCGATAGGAATAGAGACTTTGAAGTGATTCTTTGCCACACTATGAGGGATTATTATGTGATTCAGTTATGTTAATGATGTTGAGAGATTGCACTAATGAAAGTATGAAACCTAGGACTTGTTTTTAAGCATCGAGACACTATTTTTACACACTTTTGTTACTTGCTACCTTACTGTTTTTATTTGTTCATATTATAAAAACTATTTCTACCATCCATATTACACTTGTATGACCATCTCTTCGCCGAACTAGTGCACCTATACAATTGACAATTGTATTGAGTGTGTTGGGGGCACAAGAGATTTCTTGTATTTGATTGCAGGGTTGTTTGAGAGAGACCATCTTCATCCTACACCTATGGATTGATAAACCTTAGGTCATCCACTCGAGGGAAATTTGTTGTTGTCCTACAAAACTCCGCGCTTGGAGACCAATGAAGTATACAAGAATAAAATTTCGTAGTAGACATCATGACCTTATAGTGAAGTTCGTCATACATTCGACAAAGTTACACGTGGGAGTGTGGCTTTCATGTGGGAATAACTTCTGATGGTTAGGTTCTTGCGGTGAAACCAGACCATCGGAGTTCAAGTCCTACACTTGGCACCCGTGCTCGCATTTTTCTATATTTATTTTAGTTTTTTCGGCGATGTTCGTTCAGTGAAGGAGACGTTCTCATCGACCATGGGGCACATGTGGTGACACTGGATTTATTTCAGACTTTTCTGTGACGTTCATTCAGTGGGAAGAGAGATTCTCGTAGACTATGAAACATCTATCGATTTCATCAATCTTAAATTGTTTGTTGTGCCTGCTTAGAATCTCGAACATACTCATATGGTAAGAGATGCGTGCGTGCATTTATAGGCATGAGAGCAACTGATACGTCTCCAACGTATCTATGACTTTTTTATTGTTCCATGCTATTATATTATCTGTTTTGGATGTTTTATATGCATTAATATGCTATTTTATATTATTTTTTGGGACTAACTTATTAACCTGGAGCCCAGTGCCAGTTTCTGTTTTTTCATTGTTTTTGAGTTTTACAGAAAAGGAATATCAAACGGAGTCCAAACGGACTAAAATTTTACGATGATTTTTCTTGGACCAGCAAACACACAAGGGACTTGGAGATCAAGGAAGAAGAGTCCTGAGGCGACCACAAGGGTCCAGGGCGCGCCACCCTGCCTTGTGGGTCCCACAGGAGTCCTCCAACCCTAATATTTGGCCTGTAAATTCAGAAATATTCCCAAACCAACAGAAGCGTCCACCAAAATACTTTTCCGCCGTCATGACCTTCTGTACCCGTGAGATCCCATCTTGGGGCCTTTACCAGCACCCTCCCGGAGGGGGATTCGATCATGGAGGGCTTCTACATCAACTCTAATACCCCTTCGATGAAGCGTGAGTAGTTTACCATAGACCTACGGGTCCATAGCTAGTAGCTAGATGTCTTTCTTCTCTCTCTTTGATTCTCAATACCATGTTCTCCTCAATGTTCTTGGAGATCTATTGGATGTAATATTTTTTTTGCTGTGTGTTTGTCGAGATCCGATGAATTGTGGATTTATGATCAGATTATCTATGAATATTATTTGAATCTTCTCTGAATTCTTACATGCATGATTTGATATCTTTGTATTTCTTTTCGAATTATCGCTTTGGTTTGGCCAACTAGATTGGTTTTTCTTGCAATGGGAGAGGTGCTTAGTTTTGAGTTCAATCTTGGGGTGTCCTCACCCAGTGACAATGTAGGGGTAGCGAGGCACATATTGTATTGTTTCCATCAGGGGTAAAAATATGGGGTTTTCATCATATTGCTTGAGTTTATCCCTCTACATCATGTCATCTTACTTAAGGCATTACTCTGTGTTTTATGAACTTAATACTCTAGATGCATGCTGGCAGGAGTCGGTCTACTTGACACGGACGTGATGCCTAGATGCATAATCATTGCCTTGGATATCGTCATAACTTTGCGCTTTTCTATCAATTGCTCGACAGTAATTTGTTCATCCACCATATTATTTGCCTTCAAGAGAGAAGTCTCTAGTGAAACCTATGGCCCCGGGTCTATTTTTCATTATATATTTTCAGATCTATAAAACAAAAATATCTCGCTGCAATTTATTTACTTTTATTTTGTTTTACATTTTAGTGATCTTTTATATCTATCTCTATCAGATCTCACCTTTGCAAGTGACTGTGAAGGGATTGGCAACCCCTTTATCGCGTTGGGTGTAGGTGTTTGATTGTTTGTGCATGTGCATAGATTGGGGACTGGCTTGTATCTCCTCCTGGATTGATACCTTGGTTCTTAACTGAGGGAAATACTTATCTCTACTTTGTTGCATCAACCTTTTCTTTTCAAGGGAAAAACCAACTCAAGCTCAAGAAGTAGCAGCAACTCCAATGCCCCGACCCATTTCGTCTGCGCGCATCCATTTGGGTCGGCTCGGACGGAAAAGCCGGCCCAACGCGCCGACCCAAATGGACGCCCGTCCGCTTTTCATCCGCCTGCTGACCCATTCCCGGCCCAATTTTCATCCTCATTTGCGTCGGTGCAGACAAGAAGGGGACGCGCGCGGCGCGCGCCTACTCCTCCCCTGGCCTGCTAGTCAGTGGCACATTGGCAATACTCTCCCACCCCATATCGACAGCAAACCCTCGCCCGCCCCCGCCCTGTCACCGCAGCCGCCCATTTTCCAGTGCCTCTGCCAGCAGCCGGTGCCGACACGCCTTCCCACAACACCGCCACCTCCCACGTCGTCCCTGCCACCGCCTCGCCGTCGGGGCATCGAAGCTTCCCACCCCACCTCGACGCTGCCGTGAGCAGGAAGCCGCCTCCCTGCCCTTGACGGTGTCCTGGACTAGGGGGTACTCACCACGTCGTCTCCCGATTAGTTAGATTGGGCCGATGACCCCCATGGTCGTATACTCATGGGCCAGTTCGAACAACCGATGCATACACGAGGAAGATTTCACAAGACTTGGTGATTAAGACAAGGACTCCTCCCCACTGGCATATTCGGCTAGGACTCTTGTTATCCTAGGCCTCTGGTGCATTCTATAAACCAAGGCTAGGCTAGTTGATAGAGATATGTTAGATCATTATGACATTACTCATCATACCTCTAGGGTTTATACCATAATATATGATCTCGAGGTAGATCAACTCTGTACTTGATACTCCATTGATATAAACAAGAGCGGGACGTAGGGTTTTACCTCCATAGAGAGGGCCCGAACCTGGGTAAAAACACCATGTTCATCGTCCCTGTTACCATTGATCCTAAATCCATAGCTCGGGACCCCCTACCCCGAGATCTGCCGGTTTTGACACCGACAATGGTGCTTTCATTGAGAGTTCCGATGTGTGCACTACAAAAAAAGACACATCCGTGACATTTTGGGCCGAACGAAAAAAAATTCTGTCATACATATGACACTTCTATGACGATAATTGTGACAAAACCCGGTATCATCATAGATGTGGTGGGCTCCTACTTCTATGACAAAAAATCATGACAGAAAATGGGCTTTTCATCGTGGGCGGGCTGGAGACGCAGGTGCATGACATTATTTGGGCCGTCCATGACGGAAAAAACCGTGGTAGAAGCGAGGGAGAGGAAAATTTTGGGGAGTTCCCGCTTACGGTGGGAGGTCGGGGGCCGAGCGATGCGCATTTCTCTCGTACACGTACACACGTGTGTGTGAGGCGTTGGCTCTAACTGAACCCGAGCGAGGCGTTGGGCTCTAACTAAACCCGAGCGATTGCACTGCAGGCTACGCGTTACTGAACCCGAGCGATCGATCGATGGATGTTAACTGAACCTGGTCGAGCAATTCCTTCGCTACTGCTGCTAACTGAAGCCGATCGATGGGATCAACAGTGAGCATTGCGGGGGGGTTTGAATGAACAATGAGCGGTGGCGTTGCCTCTGGATGAACAGGACCCCGTGGTGTGGTGGAGGGCTGGATAAACAGTAGACGGTGGAGGTGTGCCCGTGGAGGGGTGGATGAACAGGACCCCATGGTGTGGAGGGCTGGATGAACAGTAGACGGTGGAGGGGTGGTTGAACAGGACCCCGTGGTGTGGAGGGCTGGATGAACAGTAGACGGTGGAAGGGTGCCCATGGAGGGGTGGTTGAACAGGACCCCATGGTGTGGAGGGCTGGATGAATAGTAGACGGTGGAGGGGTGGTTGAACAGTAGCCGGTGGAGTAGCGCGCGGTGGAGGCTGGATGAACAGGAGCCCGTGGAGGCTGGATGAACAGGGGCCCGTGGAGGTTGGAGGAGGTCGACGGTGGAGATGAATAGTATCCCGTGGAGTCCCGTTTTGCGGTACGCCACACCCCTCCCGATGAACAGGACCCCCGTTTTGACCGTAGCGCTCCAACACAAGTCCGTTTCGTCCGTTTTGCGGTACGCCACACCCCTCCCGATCAACAGGACCCCCGTTTCGACCGTAGGAGGTCCGTTTCCTCCGTTTTGCGGTACGCCAGACCCCTCCTGATGAATAGGATCCCGTTTCGAACGTCGCCGGTCAAACACAAGGCTGTTTCCTCCGTTCTGCGGTACGCCGGGCCTCGTTTCCATCGCCTGTTCCGTCCAAGCCCTCCCGATGAACACGACGCATTCCGTTGCCTCCCCATGAACACGACACATTATGTTGCCTCCCCATGAACACGACGATGACGATGTTTCTCCGTTTCGACCCAGCCATGTACACGAGCCCTGGCCGTACGTATGCGCGAGTAGGCGTTCGAGACCCCGCCCATATGTACACATACGTGGCTGTATTTTCTTTCTTGCACCCTGGCCGCTGTACGTACGTGTAAATTCTACGTGCGCGCCTCTACATCGACCAGTATGTACGTACACGTTCGCGACCAGAATGACAACGCTACGTACGCTTCGACCAGGTGGGTCCCGATTGTTAGGCACTTCCTTTCCTGTGAAGATGTAGCTGGTCGGTCCCAGCAGTCAGGGGGCGAATCGTTTTTTTTTTTGCCCGGATGCACTTCCTTGCATGCGAAGATGTAGCTGGTGGGTCCCAGTAGTCAGGGGGAAACATTTTTTTCACGAAATACAGTGGCCCGTCTGGTGGGTCCCAGCTGTCAGGTGGAGGAATCATTATTTTCCGTGTAATAAGGAGGCACTTCCTTGCTGCGGCCGTGGACCCAGCTGTCAGCCTCTCCACGTACAGTCCACGTCCGATGGAAGTCGTTCCTTGACCACGTTGACCACGCCGCACCGAGAGCACCAGGGCGGTGGACGACGGCGAGGCCTAGGAAGGGGACGACACAGAGGCAGGGAAGACTCGGCAGTTGTTTCCCACGCGGAGGGGAGTACGACTGTACGAGGGTTTAGTGGTTCGTCTGCCGTCGCTGGAGAATAACAGCAGGTGTGGGTGAGTAGAGGGATGGTTAGGCCAGCGATGGGAGTACGGTCGGGCGGTGAGGCTTGCGCGGCAGCATAGCCGGCCGCGAGGAGGAGGGAGCAGGCAGTCCCGCCGACGCTTGTTTGAGCGGCTGGAGCAGGAAGAGCAGAGATTGAAGAAGCACGATGGTCGTTGGATGGACATCCAACAGTCAGTGCTTGTGCGTCAACCTTTTTTTAGGAAAGCCTCAAATCTGTGGAAAACAGCATACAACCCATCTGCCATTATTTCTAATAATTTACAGCCCATTTGCTAATTCTTAAGGTTTTTTTGGAGCCCATATTCTTTTTGTTAGCATTACAGCCCATATTGTGGCAACGGTTAAAAAATTATACGAAATTTTGCATAATTCAGTGCGGTCCGAACTGTTTTTAATCCCGAAATTTCGACTCACATTGAAAATGGTTTTAAAAATAAATGTATATCAATATAAAATCCAACAAACTCTCCACGCATAAAAATTAATGTAATTTAAAATCTTAAAATGAAAAAAAAAAGATATTTGAAACTAATTGCCGGTTTGATGTGTTTTAAAAATGTACAACCCATTTCTCATTACTGATGGGCCATTTTCTCGGCCAGCCGAATGAAAGCTCTCCTCGTCTTGAAAGATTTGCAGCCCAATAGGCCTGACAAAGCGACTTACTTGGCAAATCACAAAAAAACTGGGCTGTGGCCGTGGACCCAGCCGTCAGCCTCTCCATGTACAGTACTCTTCCGATGGAAGTCGTTCCTTGACCACGTTGCCCACGCCGCGTGGAGAGCACCACGGCGGTGGACGCCGGCGAGGCCTAGGAAGGGGACGACGCGGTAGTGGAAGTCCGCGCGGAGAGGACTACAAGGGTTCACTGGTTCGGCTGTGGTGTGAGGCTACCGTCAACGTAGGGCCTGGCCAGCGGTGGGAATAGTAGGGGGCGGTGAGGCCTCTGCGGCAGCACAGCCGGCCACGGGAGGCAGGAGCATGCGGCACGACCGGCGCTGCTTTGGGCGGCTGGAGCAAGAAGACCAGAGGTTGAAGAAGCACTACGGCTGTTGGATGGACATCGTACGGTCACTGGAGCTAGAATCGTTCATATTGACTAAGTTGACAAAGCCCTTCGTCCCCGTCAACTTAGTAGGCCCACAAGTCAGCCTCCCAGCAAGGTGGGTCCCAGCTAGCCGGGGGAGTATTCATTTTTTGTGCATAATAAGGAGGCACTTTCGGTGGGTCCGAGATGACAGCGGGGGGACGTTTTTTCGCAAAATACGGTGGCCCGTCCGGTGGGTCCCAGCAGTCAAGGGGAAACGATTTTTTTTGCAAAATACTGGTGGCCCGTCTGGTGGGTCCCCGCTGTCAGGTGGAGGAATAATTATTTTCCGCGTAATAAGGAGGCACTTCCTTGCGGCTGCTGTGGACCCAGCTGTCAGCCTCTCCATGTACAGTACTCTTCCGATGGAAGTCGGTCATTGACCATGTTGACCAGGCCGCGCTGAGAGCACTAGGGCGGTGGACGACAGCGAGGACTAGAAGGGGACGACTCGGAGCCGGGGAAGACGCAGCAGTAGATGCCCACGCGAAGAGGAGTACGAGGGTTCACTGGTTCGGCTGCGGTGTGAGGCTGTTGTCGCCGCAGAATAACAAGGGGTGTGGGTGAGTAGAGGGATGGCCTGGCCAGCGGTGGGAGTAGAAGGGGTGGTGAGGCCTCCGCGGCATCACAGCCGGCCACGGGAGGCGGGAGCACGCGGCACGACCGGCGCTGGTTTGGGCGGCTAGAGCAAGAAGAACAGAGGTTGAAGAAGCACTATGGCCGTTGGATGAACATCGTACGGTAACAGTATCTAGAATCGTTCATATTGACTAAGTTGACAAAGCCCTCCGTCCCCGTCAACTTGGTAGGCCCACAAGTCAGCCTCCCACTATGTTGGGTTCCAGCTGGCAGAGGGAATATTCATTTTTTGTGCGTAATAAGGAGGCACTTCCTTGCGTGCGAAGATAGCTGGTGGGTCCGACATGTCAGCGGGGGGCACTTTATTTTGCGAAATATAGAGGCCCTTCCGGTGGGTCCCAGATGTCAGGTGGAGGAATCATTATTTTGCACGTAATAAGGAGGCATTTCCTTGTGTGCGGCTGTGGACCTAGCTGTCAGCCTCTCCACGCACAGTCTACTTCTGATGGTGTCGTTCGTTGACCACGTTGACCACGTCGCGCCGAGCGCATCCAAGGTGGTGGACAACCGTGAGGCCCCGGACAGCAACGAGCCGGAGATGGGAAGACGCGGGAGTAGAGTCGCGGATAGAGAGGTGTACGAGGGTTAACTGGTTCTAGTGCGGTGTGGTTCGGCAGTCAGTGGAGAAGAACAGGAGGTGTGGAGGGGTGGAGGGATGGCCTGGCCAACGGTGGAGTAGCGCTTCATAGCGAAGCGTGCTAAGCAGAGCTGCTAGCAGCAGGAGGCGGGAGGTGGTCCCGGCAGTGCTCGAGGAAGAAGACGAGAGATTGAAGATGGATGCCGGTCGTTGGATGTAAATCCAATGGCTAACATGTCAGAATCATTTGTTGACTAAATTGACAACGACTTGCATTGTCTTCGACCTATTGGCCCACATTTCAGCCTCCAAAAATGTGGAACGTATTCAACCCATTTTTTCAGAATTTACAGTCTTTTTTGCGCGGTAGAATTTACAGTCAATTTGATCTCTTTTTTTAAATTACAGCCATTAGCTGGGCTGGGTGAACAAATAATGTAGCGTCCATGCGGCCCGTTTATTTTATTTCCTAAAAAATTACAGGCCATTTGCACTTTCTCGAAATACATGATTTTGTTGGGCTGATTCTAATTATAATGTTGGGTTGGGCCAGCAATGTTATCAAAAAATAAAAAGGGGCTGAGCATTTTGTTATAAATATATTTAAATAATAAGTGGTATTATTACATTCGTCCTTAAATCTTACCAAGTTTTTATACACAATCACTAGGATTTTCGTGCCAAAACAATCCAGGATTTTATTTGTTAAAGAAATTATTTTTATAAGTTAATAAGATGTGGGATATTGTTTTCTTACATATGTAAGTATCTGTTAAATATATGATGACAATAAAAATAATATATAATAACATATAAAATAATTTTTTTAGAAAAACAGGGAGCATCTCCCCGGTTCCATTGCTGAGAACGAAACCACAACATATTCTGATACAGCAGCTCAAAGAGCAGTTCGAAAGCAAAGGTAGAAAAGCTACAAACTAGGGGGGTGGATGAACAAGTTCTCTGAATAACACAAATCACCCGAGCGGTGCCAAAGGCAGAGCGGATAGAGCACTCAAATGACACAAGGAGGGTCCAGCGAAGCCTTCATGGTCTTCAGTCGAGGGGCCGTGTCAGCCTGCGGCGACCAGTAAGCAAGCGGAGACACCGGGCTGGAAGGCGTAGCATGGTGGATGTCCCTCTTTTTCGGTGCCAGGTGCCCATCATCTTCATCAAAGATCTTGAGACGAGCCCACGGGTCCAGCCCCAGAGCAGGTTGAGCCTTGTTCAGCCACAAGTGATCGTTAATGGTTTCTGGAGGGATCTTGTTAGGGTTTCCACGAAGCTCGTCAACTTGTCCTTGTCTGATCCGGAGGAGAGAATCGCCCAGTTCCTCACCATGTTCCTGATCAACCTCAAGACCTGCGGAATGGAAATCCAGGAGGTGTTACTGAAAATCATAGCATTTCTATATTTCCAGAGGCACCAAAGGACAGCTGAGCTAACAGTGTTTAAAACTGAGCACTTTTTGATAGCAATCCAGAATCTGGCGACAGATTCGAAGGATGAGCCAATCTGACTAGAGAAATATTCCTCAATGTGGGCCCAGAAATGTTTAGCAACTATAAATTCAAAAAATAGGTGAGAACAAGACTCTTGTTCCAAGCAGTAAACACAATCAAGGGGTTTGATGATGTGTCTCTTCCTAAGGTTATCCCTAGTCATCAATTATTTTTTGGAGAGAAGCCAGAGAAATACATGAATTTTAGGGGGAACTCTCAATTTCTAGATAGCAGGGATAAACACGGGTTGAACCCCTCTAAAGTTGATAACATGATAGAGGGAGCTAGAGGAATACTTGCGCTTATTGTCCAACTGCCAAATCAGGGCATCCGGCTCGCCAGTAAAGGTAATGCTTTTGGCAATTTCCTCCAACTGGAACCATTGTTCCATGAGACTATCACTAAAGTTCCTTCTAAAAGAGAGTTTTAGGCATTAACCGTTCCAAACTTCATTGACACTTTTGTTAAGCTCATTGCGGACAGAGTAAATAGGCCAAAATTGGACTGCTAGGGGGGATGTGCCAAACCAAGTATCTTCCTAGAACCTGGTTCTGCTCCCATCCCCTATGTTCCATCTGTAGCCAAATTTCACAGCATGCATAATAGATTTTAATCCTTTCCAGAATCTAGAGGTCTTAGGGTTGGAGGAAGGGACAAAAATATTAGGTTTATTTCCTAGGTATTTATGGGCAATAAGAAGCTTCCAGGGTTTCAGGTCTTCCTCATAGAATCTTTTAATCCAAGACCCTAGAAGACAGATGTTAATTTCTTGGAGGTTAGGTATGCCTAGGCCTCCAAAATCTTTTTTCATAGAGATTAGGGCCCAATTAGCAAGGTGTAGCTTCCTATTTCCCTCAAAATCATTCCACAAGCAATGAGACATCTAAGAATTGATGAGGTTCACTGCCCATTTAGGGAACTTGAAGAAGGAGAGGAGATGCACTGGAATGCTAGCCAAACAAGCTTGTAAGGGAGAAGTTTGCCCCTCCACCCAGCAATCCTTTTAATGATTTTATCCAGAAGGGGATGGATATCCTCTCTCCTCAGTTTATCATAGTGGAGAGGGATACCTAGGTACTTAATGGGGAAGTTACCTTTATTATAGACTAGAATAGAGAGGAAGTCAACTAACTCCTGATCATCCATGTTCATAGGGATGAGTTCACTTTTAGAGTAGTTGATTCCCATGACTGAGACTTGTTCAAACCAGGTTAGAACAGTTTTCAGATTGCTAGCATGTGTGGAGTCATTGTCTAAGAAAAGGATGGTATCATCTGCATATTGAAGGCAGATGATGCCACCAGGGCAGACCTCAAGACAGAGCCCTGCAATCAGACTATGATCAGCAGCTTTGCTCAGCATTTTAGTAAGAACGTCCACTACTAAATTAAACAAAAGCGGGGAGATGGGGTCACCTTGCCTAAGGCCTTTACCAGCAAGGAAAAAAACACTTTCACAGTTATTTAACTTGACCCCAACAGACCCCCCATGAGTAAGTTGCTGGATCCAACCCTCCTCTATGAAAGGTTTGGAAAAGATCTAAGAGATCATTTTTCACCAAGTCCCAAAAATGCTGGTAAAACAAGAATGGAATCCCATCAGGACCAGGAGCCCCATCAGGATAAGAGCTAAAAATGGCTTCCTTCACCTCTGTCTCTGAAAAAGGGGCTTCTAGCAGCTCATTTTCAGCAGGAGAGACTTTTTCAGAAGCAGAGAAAAAATTGTTTTGTAGAGAGAACCTAGAAGGGTTTTCTTTCTTAAACAGGTCTTTGTAGAAGTCACTAGCCACTTTCAGCATCTCATCTACATCAGTAACAGGGCCATTAGGGCCATCAAGGGAGTGAATGAGGGTTTTCCTCCTCCTGTGGTTAGCTACTACATGGAAGTAAGCAGTATTTCTATCACCCTCCTTAATGTTCCTATCTCTAGACCTTTGTTTGGCTTTGATATCTTCTTGAAGCCAAATTTTCTTGAGCTCTCCATGGACAAAGTTTAATCTATTAGTCTCAGCCTCAGAGAGGTCAGTGGTTTCTGCCTTAATATCTAGAGAATCAAACTCAAGGAGGAGAAGCCTTTTGTATCTTCTAAGATTAGCTTCCTCATTGGATTTCCACCCTTTGGTAGTTCTTCTAAATCTCCTGATTTTGACCTGCCAATTTTCTAGGGGGGCAGCTGCTCCCAGTAGGCTCATTCCAGATTTTCCTGACTAGCTCAGTAAAATCTTCTCTAAGCAACCACCACTTTTCAAATTTAAAACTATTGCTCTTTGGAGTTTGGTTAAGACCAGAATCCCAGAGCAAAGGAGTGTGGTCACTACCACATCTGGGCAGAGCTCTACAACTAGAAAGGGGGAAGAAACTATTTAATTCTGTGTCACAGAAAATTCTGTCAATGGTGGACATAATCTTGGAGTAGCACTTCCAACATATCTAGCAGAACTGTGGGTTTTCCTTCTGACAGGGCAATTCTCAACTTTATGGGTAACCATTTTGCAGATAAAACAACTCTTGGGCTTGACACATTTATCAAAATGATGCCCTGGTTCCCCATAGTTGTAGCAGATCACCTCAGAGTATGCCATAAGGCCCGAAGCAGGGGCAGGAGCAGTTTTCTGGATGTCCTATCTCTTCTTTTGCTGATTCTTGCCTTGTGATTTCCCACTGATCTAAGAGTCAGAACCACTAGCAGATTGATCTTGGGCAATTACAGGAGCCTGCCCAGATTGTGCCCCCATTTGGGGCGGAGGTGGGCCGTACCACTGCCCAACCGGCGCCCCCCCCTCCATTGTGATAGGGGAAATTCATCGGAGTTCCTCGTTCCTTGTCATCCTCCAGCCAGATGTTGTCTCTCAAGAAGCAGAAATAACCACTAGACATCTCAATTGAAGCTGATTGCAAGCCTAATTTAAATCTTCTGCAGGTTTGGGGAGAGGTAAGGTAGGGGATCCACCTGCTCTGGCTCCGGTGGCGTGCTGGTGGGCAGGAGTCCAGTCAAGCATTCCCATCTCACAGCACGGCGTGGATCTCCTGAATTCACTTCTCCTTTCGCCCATCGAACGAACGCAATCGGCGGCTCACTGGGGTGGGGCATCCTGTGCTTCTCCGAGAAATCTCCTCCGAAGTAGATCCACAGGGCTAGATTCAGCAGCTCCCAATCCACATGATCCTTGCACATCCGAGCATACCTGCGCGAGTGAGAGAACGGATTCGGTCCATCCTCGGCTTTCTCCCTCGCAGCTTCCTCCTTTGCTTCCCTCCATTCGCGCGTGCACTGGGTCCAGGAGAGAGTGTCATCGTGGATCCGCATCGTCCCCTCCCTCAATCTCCTCCCTCGAGTCTCCCACAGCATCGCCGGCGCGACGGAGTCGAGCGGCTGGAGCATCCGCGGGAAGGCTTTGTAGACATGTGGGAGATGCATCTTGTACATCTGCCTATCTTCCAGCCATTCCCCCTTGGATATGGTCAGCGACTCTATGGGGCGCGCGGGCGGACTTGCTGAGGGGGCAGGCGCGCCCGGAGTCAGGAGGCGGGGGTGGCGGCGAGATCTATTTGCCAATTACTCCCTCCTTTTCGGTTTATAGGGCTCAATTCAAAAATCTCACCAACCAAGGTAGATGATGAATAGTGGAATACTTTTTTGTAGTTTGCAAAAGCACCTAATTAATGCACTTGTTTTCCTCAAAAAATTATGTTTATCAATGCATAAATTGCAATGCATGCATGCATAAAGTACATGCATTGGTCAATTTTCTATTAATACTTGCATGCAATGATTTAATGCACCTTGGAATCTGAACATGTGATGGAAAACAACCAAATTGAGCCTTATAAAATGGAAAAACTAAAATTTTGAGATAAGCCCTATAAACCGAAAAGGCGGGAGTATGTGAACTAAACAGTCAACATATAAAATAATTTAAATATATATGATATAGTTAGAAGGGAAACATAAGTTGGACCTGGCGTTCCTATTCTTATATACAAAAATAGAACAGACCTCTGCGTTTTCTTCAAAAAAATACATAAATTGGGCTGCCAAAAAATAAAACCTCGAATGGGAGGTCCATAGGCCGGTCGATACATGACGGCCCTAAGAAAATACAAACAGGCCTATGGACCTCCCATCCGAGGTCGTGGGCTGCGCATGTTAAAAATGAAAGCCTAGACGGGGCAGCCCAAAACCACGTCCAACAGTTGCCAAAACTTCGTCCCTCGTTTTCTCTGTGTTTCGCACACTCGACATTGTGTGGGCATTTTGACTGTGCATCATATGAAGATGTGCTATGCATGAATGCTGATCAACATGATGTTAACTGGATAGTAGTTCCATTTTCGACCATGAATAAAACTTCCAACATGATGTTAACCCTGTTTGAAAAGGCCGTGTTAATATAAATGCTCTACCTCTGAAAGTTACAGTTTCTTATCTGAAACTGAACTTGCAGTTTCTTATCTGAAACTGAAACTTGCAGTTTCTTCTCTGAGAATCACAATGTCTGCACTTTTGTACTCCTATGAAACTACATTTTTTAAGTGCTAAAAATAGATCTCTAGAATTCATAAAATACTTTATATGCTCAATACTGCAAATCTGAAATTCAAAAGACATTCATATCTGAAAGTACTCTCAAAATACACAACACAAAACACAATTCACAACCTGCAAATACTGACAACCCTAAGCTCCTCCTGACAATTCACAACCTGCCCGACTATTGGGCTGGGGGGGCAGCCCCCTCCTATTCCTTGGTGGCAGACAGCTGCCCCATGAGACGATGTGAACGGCGAGGGAGACGATGGCGGGGAAGCATCGTCGGGCCAACTGCTTTTCTCCTCTTGCAGTTGGGTTCGGTCGACGAAGACTCCACCGGCTCGCTCTGGTAGGACACCCTCACAAACGGCACCCTGTAGATATTTGATCCTTCAATCTCTGGTGGATGCTCCATCTGGGATCGATACTCCCACCACCGCTCCCTTAAGATCGGATTTGGTGAATCTGTTTGCTCCATGGCCCAGAGGAGCAGCTCTATGTACTCCGGCGCGACTCCCTCCGGGAGTATCGTAGCCTTTTCACTCTATTGCAGATATTTGGCCATGGATGTCGCCGTCACCACTAGTTGGTCCTTGTTGTCAAACCAAGACTGTATCTCCAACATCCTAGCTAGCTTCACAGGGTCGCCGTCTGCGATCCTCACGTATCGGTTGTACTCCTCCATCGATCTACTTCTCCACAGCACCTTCACTCGCCGGCGGTGGTTTTTGAATGGAAGAGGAGAGGAGTAGTGCTGGTTTTGGATTAGAACGGGAGAGGAGTGACGCTGATTTTGGACTGGAACAGGAGAGGAGGGGCAGTGGTTTTGAAATGGAAGAGGAGAGGAGCAGCGCTGCATTTAGATTGGAACAGGAGAGGAGCGGCAGTGGTTTAAGAGGAGAAGAGCGAAAGAGCGGCGCTGGTCTTGGAAGTATTTTTTTTGTTGTTTTGCGTATTTTGGGTCAAAGTTTGACCACGTACTCTATTTGACAAGAAAAATGTGAATGCATGTCACCAAAAATTGTATCGTTTGGTTTGTATCTGAATGTACTTTCAAATTATACTCCCTCCATTTTTGTATACAAGGCCACAAACTCATATTACAGGTACCAAGGTAAAAATCAATGCTATGTTTAAGTCAATGTTGCAAGCTAGCTTGTCACCTTGATTGTCGTGTTAATTAATGTGGTTTTTCTCTCCCAAGCACAACAAGACAACCCTCTTACTCCTCATTGGTTGATTAATGTTGGGAATGCAAGCTAACCTTCTCACTCCCGCATGCACACAAGGGATATTAATGTCCTCGGGTGCTAGTATGAGGCAAACGCCATCAATTTTGCCTCGATTAATGTTAGTGGCCTTGTATAGTTGCAAATTGTAATTTTGATAGTGGCCTTGTATACAACGTATAACATATATTTTATGTGCGAAAATCATGGTCAATTATGACCCAGAATAAAAGGGAGACTAGTTAATGTGGGTCGCTTTCTTAATTGAAGGGTAAATTGATTTTGATTTTGATCCAGTCAGGGTGCGCCAGCCCTCTCATCCAATCCTAAATCGCTGCCGCACACTCCTCTCCCTCTTCTCCATTGCAAAACCACCTCCTCTCCTCTCCATCATCTCCATTCCAAAACCACCGCCTCGCCTCTCCCTCTTCTCTATTGCAAGACCACCATCTCTCCTCCGTTTTCTAGACGCTTTGCTCCATGGCACGGGCGCAATCCATCGATACAAAATTAGTATATTGTATACTATTTAAAAGTCATGGGCGGGGCTTTACCTGCGCGGTAGGCGGCGGGGCAGTTCTGCCTAGTCGATTCGATAGATACGCGAGAAGACGAGGAAGTAGGCTGCTGCAAACGTAGGGCTGTGTGATTTGACAGCGACTTACTGTTGGACAGGTGGGGCCCCGTGATTTGACTTGCCATTACCATTTTAACTGCGGCGCTATGACCGGCGTGAGTCTCCCAGATTCCTGACCACCTCCATACAGGTGCCTCTCCCAATGCTCCACCATGTAGTAGAGGCTGGCTCTTGCATGAGAGCCCACTTCTCCACTTTTTCCTTGCCTCTCTTTCCTCCACATATGCAAAAATGCCATGTAAAGCGCACTATTGTACTTACTTTTACTTGCTCCTACAGGTGCTTAAGCTTGCCACATAGGCATAAAGTCTGATGTGGCAAGTTAATCAAGAAGAGAGAGACTAGTTTGGTGACCCAAGGAAGAAATGGTGCTAAGCGCGTGTACCTAGGTGAAAAGACAATTTTGAGTCTATAGCTAATTAAATGAAGCAAACTTAGCAACACCATTTCATTGGAAGAGGTCACTCCTTGGCAAATGCAATAAATACACGCGCTTAGCACCGTTTCTTCCTTGAGTATGAAGAAAGAGATAGAGAGGAGTAAAAAAATACACTTATAGCCAACCTTGTTGTAGTATGAGTGACTAAGTGATGACTATGTATGACATTCCAACATCAGATAGCCTAACGCACCATGTTAAATCTCCAAGGGCGCAACCGCGCGAGCGGCGCGACGGTCGTGGTAGGCGCGACCATGATACGGGCTGCTGGCAGCCCTTGGATCTGAGATCAAACGGTCGCATGCTAAGTTGCTAAAAATTTGCAGAATAACCCTCCAGGATAGGATATTCACCCATAGGTCTAGAATCACGCCATGCAACTGTTCGATCTCAGATCCAAGGGCTCTCGGAAGCCCGTATCATGGGAGAATGGAAAGCCACTACCCTGTCGTTTGCACGCTGGCAGTTCGCTCCTACTCGTCCCCGCACGTCCATCAATACTATGGCAGTTCGCTCCTAATCGTCCCGTCCATTCACATTACGGTAGTTCCACTAATCCTAACCCTCCTCCCAAATCCATGGCGTCCCAAATCTCCATGATCGGCGGTGAGTACAAGGTTAGAACCATCACCGGCGATGAGTTCGACGTCATCTACACCCGTTCTTCCGCGACGGTGAAAGGATGTCTTTCTCGCTTCAGACGCATGTTCGAAAACTCAGATGATGAGTGGGTCGCTGGGCTAGATGTTGAGTACACCACAGTCCTGGGATGAGAGAATGATCTAAAGGACAAAGAGAGGAAGAAACCTGCCGTGATCCAGGTTTGCGTACATAACATTTGCTTGGTCTACCACATATGCCATGCCGACGTTGAGTGCCAGGATTTTAAGAACTTCCTCGAGAGCAACCTAGTCAAATTCGTTACTGTAGACTTCGGTAACGACAAAGAAGTCCTGCATCGGATAGGCCTCGTTGTAGGCAACACCTTCGACCTCCAGAAGAATCGGCTGGTGTCCTCTCGTCAGCCTTCAATGCTAACCCTGGCAGGAGCCATGGTTCATCCTTCGTACGGTAAACTGGAGAAACCTCATTACACATTTCATCGTCATGCATGGCAGCGGAATGTACTAGATATAGACCAGATCCACTACGCTGCAATGGATGGCTACCTTTGCTTCAATATCTACAAGGGTTGGATGAAGAGCAACAGCCAAGTGTGCGGTTCAAGCAAAGAAGTATCGGCCAAGAGGAAGAGGGACAAGGACGAAGTCGAGGACGTGGACGAGGACTCCGAGTAAGGTGGCAGTGTTGTTGCTCATGGTGGTTCTAATGCAGTGTCTACCGGAATAGTTGCAAAGTTTAATTTCAGGTGTGCTTAATTTAATTTGAGGGGTGGGTTGTGCTGGACACCATTATTGTGACTAGCCTTTTTAATAGTACTATATGCATAATTTGGCGACGAGCGCTCTCTATATGTACCACCTTTTTTAAAAAAAATCAAGTTTTGCTCCATGGCGCAATCCATCGATACTACTGCTATACAAAAGTATACATTTTCTAAAAGGCTAGAGGGCGGGGCAGTCTACCTTGGTCGGTTTCACGAGAGGCGAGGGCCTTTGTTATTTGATGGCTCATTACTGCTGGAAGGCGGGGCCTTGTGATTTGACTGCTCGTATAAATGCGTCGACGACCTGATCGAGGAGGAGCAAAGAACCGTGCGGTATACTCAAGTTTTCCACTGGAGTAGTACTGCGACGGAGGAGCACGAAACACGGCAGCCCAGTGCCATATGGCGATAAAAAATGATCTAATTTGCTAGTCATCTCATTGTTAGCATTGTTCTATTCATTCCCTCAAAAAAAACATTGTTCTATTCATGCCTCGCAGAGAACGTGACACGTGTGGCGAAACACCCGAAGCAAAAGATGAAACACAGGAGCAAAAGAAGAAGGAAGATTATCACCCCAAATGATCTAACTCGCTGCGGAGTCGTAACTGCTTATTCATCGCCTCCACGACCTCCATCTCCTTGCGCGTCTCCTCTGCCATCTTCATCATTGTGTCCATGACGCGGCATTTCTCGATGCGAGCCTTCATCATCTGTTCCACGGCCATATTACGTACCTTGACAGCAGCCGGGTGCTTGATGCGGAGCTTCGCCAACTCTTCCTTCTGTTCCATGGCGAGGGCCTGCAACATCTTCATCGAGGAACTACTATTCTCATGCAGCTTCTTCCAGCCGGCGTTCTTCTCCTTCAACAGGTCGATCTCATGGCAGAGCTTCGCTTGTCCTCCTGAAGTCGTAGGATTTCGCCGGTCGCCTTCTTCTCCGAGGCAATGCTCTTCTTCAGCAGCATCACCAAGCCGGCGGTCAACTCCCCCTGCTGATTGAGCTCAGTGGGCATGTCGTCAGGGCTCTCCTTCAGTAACTCCATCAAGCCTTGGATGAACTCCTTCTGCTTATTGAGCTGATCGGGCATGCCATCGAGGGATAACGACTCCAGCTCCGCCAGCTCGGCATGTTCGCCTCCGCGGCTAGGGCGCTCCTGGGAGCCATCGCCTGCCCGTGAGAGATCTTTCGAGGTCTCTCCGTGGCGGCGAGCCCTCTCTTTTTTTCCGCAGCCTTGGTTGCCGCTCCCTTGTTACGAGTAGTTCTCGACCTAGAGCTCTGCTCACCGGCCATGGCAACGACGGACGAAGAAGAAGCACTTATGAGGAGGAAAGGTAGAGTGATTTTCGGTTAGGTAGTTCCCCTTTTTATAACCTAAGTACTAGCACTAGTACTAATACCTGCATAGTGGGAACACGTTTAGGTTTGGTACGTACTACTAGTAGGTGTGAGCAGGCTTTTGAATGTGATGGGAACAAGGTAAATATTAATTGATGGTTTTGGTTTTGAGGCCCGAAACGGCTCCCGATGAGTTTAGCGGAACATAAATTTCAAGTACTACACTGCTCAAATGCGTAAATATTATGTTACTGTCAAAAATTGGCACAAAATACGAAGGAGACCAATGGAAGTACTACTAGCAACCCACGATTTAACTACTCGCATGCGCGCAGTGGAGTAATAATGTCTTTCTTCCGCCCTCACGTCCACTCAATTTGCATGCGCTGTATTAATTGACCATCAATGAAGTGAACGACTTTACACACGTCAAATTATCACATGGGGTGGATCTTGGTACAAAATTATGTCCGCCCGTGTACCCGCGTGTGCGTGCGAGGAATGAGTGCGTGCATGGCGTGCGTGCACATCTTCGCTTCATGCATGTATCGCCAGTATGGCTCAGGGAGGACGAGTACATTCTTCTGGAACTAGCAGCACGTCACTGTGATCAATCCACGCAAGGAGGTCGCGACAACGCCTACACATGTGCCACGTGGCTTCATGAACTGTAAGAGAGACACTATGTAGCGTGCCATTGGTATTCTAATTTACGTGTTTTGCACATACTCGAAGTACTAGTAAGGTACACGTGCATTGCACGCATCAGATTTTGCAACCAAATTATGAATAAATACCACACTATAGCATGTAAGCTCTGAGTCATATATTCCTGATGTAGCCCTTCGTTTAATTCTTATAATTCATCTCATTCAAAATCAATTAGTTTTTATAAAAAAGCTAAGAACGCAGGAATAGGAAAAACATGGGATTATAGTGGAATGTCGTCTTGAATCCTACAGGATTGTACGAGTGTTTGATTGTCCATAGAAAAAATGCAGAATTCTTTCAAAGAGGTTTGAGTGGATGGGATGTTTCCTATGAAATCTAGTGCAAATGAATCATATGGAAAAATTCCTATGGTTTACAATCCTACGAATCAAACAACCAAGATAGGAAAAATTCCTAATGATTAGAATCCTCCAAAATTCCTTTGAGAGTCCTTTGAATCAAAGAAGCCCTTAATCTATTTTATGATTCATGGAATTGTGCGTTGTAAAACATAAAGTAAAAACAAATAATGGCGATTCAACTATAAAAAAGTTTGGGCAGTTACAATACAGAAGATTCTAGAACAAAAGAGAACCACTGTTGTTTTGAGGTTTGTGCATTATGCTTAAGTTCAACCATGGAGTCTGCTAGATTGTACATGTGGCAAAATCCGGTGGGGGGCTAGAAGATGGTGCGAGGGGCCGAGTGGAGGGAGACTATGAAGGAATGCACAAGTGCGAGATCGATATTTAGAGAGAGGGGGCGAACACGTGCGCTGATGCGCGCAGTGGCGGAGCCATGAAAAATAAATGACCTAGGGGGCCAAGCATTGCTAATCCTTTACGAGGAGGGTCAATTCATGAACTTAAACCATTTTTAGCAGCAATTGTCTAATGATCACATTCATATTAGCCTTGATATATAGTGATGTTAGGGGGGAGGGGCAGGGCCCTTACTGCCCCCTGTCTTCGCCATTGTGCACGCGTCTGAGAGATGAAGCGAAAGGCATGGATGATGAGAGGGGGACGTTGGATACATAATTAATGTGGGTGTCTTAGCTATATATGTTAATCCTATATAGAGAGGTATAGATTGATCGATGTGGATGTGGGAAAGAGGGTGAGACCTCACTGGATATATCGATTGATCGGTTTGTGTGGAAAACTATGAAAGACCTAGCTATATACACACATACATAGAGGAACATCGATCGTTGCGCATGCACGCGTGAGAGATAAAGAATGCCCGATATGATGGAGAGGGGGATGTGTGTTGGTGTGTGCCTTCATGTGAGACCGACCTGAAGAAAAAGATTGCATGCGTGCGATGGATAATGCCGACTGGTAGTGTGTGTGCATGCATGCACGAGAGAAAGTTAGTGGTACAATTATAAAGAGAAGACTACTGTGTGGGTCTAAAAGAATAGCTGAATAGGTGAGGTCACAATCAATGTAAAGTTGAATTCAAATATTTGAATAAGAGATCCTGATGTTTGAAACCCATGCATGCATGAATATAACGGAGATCTGCACGGTGTGGTTTGGAAACGAGCATGTTGTAATGTATACACATTGAACAAGGTCGGACTGATTTGAATTTGAGATACCGATGGCAGACATCATTTGGCCACGTCGCATCCGTGCATGGACACACTATTCTAATTGGAGATGATGGGCGGCTTTTCATCACATATCTATATCTATACCCCTATATATATTATATTTTATATTTTTTTTATTGTCTGCGGGTAACTTTAACTTTGAAAGATGGTCGTTGGATGAGGCGAATCCGATGGTCCAAAGATGGCAAATTTGAGCACTACTGGCCGTTGGATATCATCTACATTCCACCAGATTTCGCCACATGTATAATCTAGAAGACTCCATGGTTGAACTTAAGCATAATGCACAAACATCAAAACACAAGAACTTCTTATTTGTTCTAGAATCTTCCGTATCAGAATTGCCCAAATGTTTTTCTACATGATTTGCCATTATTTGTTTTTACTTTATGTCTTACGACGCACAATTCCATGAATCTTAAAATAGATTAGCTTTCTTATAAAACTAGATGATTTTGAATGAAATGAACTATAAGAATTAAACGAACATCTACATCATGCATATATGACTCAAAGCTTGCATGCTATAATGTGGTATTTATTCATAATTTGGTTGCCAAATCTCATGCGTGCAATGCACGTGTACCTTACTCTAGTCTAACTGGTGTTTGTGTGTGTTGTGCATGTTGAGGTGCAAATTGTGTTTTTTTGGGTACACGTTAAGCTTGTTCTTCCAAAATTTCAAGCTGCGCCTTGTTATGCCGAAAATTCAAGCTAGCGTCTCAGTCTATCGTGCTGCGAAACTCCCGCCTCTTCAACCCGTGCCTTGTTAGCCCGAAATATTTAAGATATATCTTTGTCTCATTGTTCTCCGACAACTCCCTCCATCTCAACCCACGCCTTGCTATTCCGAAATTACAACGCGCGCGAAAACTCCCACCTCCTGTGAAATCCCGACACGCGAAATGCCCGTGGTACCCCTGAACCGAAAGAACCGCCTCAAATCGGTGGGGGTACTTTCTTAACTTACCCCACATTTCAGACAAGCGCGTCTCTAAGCCATGGTTCCCCACTGCCATCCCATCCGCCCACCCATTCGTACACCAAGGCCACGAAAACCCGCGACGAAACCCCACACCCTGCTCTGTCCGCCACCCAGCCGGAGCCTCTTCCCTGATGAAGTCGTCCACAGCAACACCTCGATGTCCCTCATCCACCGTACCGGATGAGGATCTGTCGTTGATCTCATCGTCCTGCCGGTTCAGCCACCCCATCCTCCACCTCCAAGGAGCTGCCCCGACGTTCCCCTCGTCTTTCGCGCCACCTCCATTCCCACACCGCCGTCTTCACCTGCACCACCGGAAGAGCATCATCATCACCGTTTCCTTGGATGAAGCTGCAGCCTAATCAGTGCCACCAAAGAGGTTGTACACTAATCGCCGCATTTTCTTCTTGATTCGATCTCACGGTGCTGCCGGCGCTCGGTCCCGAGCCGACACGGTGCGGCTCCATCCACAGCGGTGTCGCCGACCACTTCCTCCACGGCGTCGCTCCCTCGGCGGCGACGTCCACATCAGTAGGACCTGCTGCTGCTTTAGCTCTCGCTCGCGCTGCTGCTCTACTCTTGCTCTCGGTCCCCTTCCTGGTCTGCTCTTGCTATTGCTCTTGCTCACGCTGATGCTCTTGCTCTTGCTCTTGCTTGCGATGCTACTCCGATTTAGCTACACTTCACTCCGATGCCGCCGGGGTGAAGGAAGAACCAGCCGCAACGGGGAGGGGGGCTCGCCGGAGAGGTACCCCACTATCTATCTTAGGGTTCAGGATGGGGGCGGTGGTCACCGACGGTGGTCGGGCGTTGGCGTGGGTATCGCCGGAGAAAAAGTTCGGCACGGGGGGGCCTAGAGGGATGGCCGGGGTGGTGGCGGACAGGCGGTGGGGAGTGTTTTCCGGGAGGGCGGGGCGGCGCACCACCGCTCGCGGGCGGCGGGGGGCTGCTGTTTGGCCGGCTCAGGGGGTGGAGGTTGAAGATGAACCACAAGCCCTTGATTTTGTATCCAACGGTTGCAAAAATCGACTGACCAGAGATGAAAAAGTCAATTGACCGACGTGTAGCCTCACCTTGCTAGTGCGTTCAGTTTCGACAGCAAAATTCAGTTTCGACACCAAAATTCAGTTTCGACAGTTAAGTTCAGTTTTGATAGTTAAGTTCAGTTTCGACAGTTAAATTCAGTTTTGACAATTAAGTTCAGAGATGAGCGGCTGATGTATTTTACATCTAGCACTTTGTGGTTATGTATTTTACATCATGTATTGGAGATGTTATTAGAATTCCACTCAGGTTAACGTTGTTCGTTGTCTCTCTTGTCCTCCTTCAGCCTCGGCGTCGTACAACTCACCAGAGCTGCTCCAACGACGAAACCCTCCATCACAGCGGAGCAGTACCTCGGGCTCCATCTCTAGACGCCTAAGATCTTCTTCCCCTCCTCCGACGGCCAAGTCAGCAGGAGCATCCTCATCAGCCAACCCAATCACGCTGAGATCGACATGGCTTCGCCAAAGAGGTTGTACACTTGTTGCATCTCTTTTTACTCGACATGTTATATATATTGTCCACTGAGCACTCGTAGTAACGGGAAATACGATTATTTTATCCTACTATATGACAAGGAGTGAGGTACCGGGCAACTTAGCTATCCGTGATGGACTCTCTTGAACGCCATCATTATTTATCTCTGCGCGTTTGAGCTGTGCATTTGTTGATGGGCCTGGGAGTTGAGCTAGTATGGCAGTGGCCTGGGTCCAAAGTAATAGAAGTAGCACAAAAACATTTTTTTAGTGTAGGATTTTCCTTGCTCAAGCCTGCCTACTAGAATCGCCAGTGCTTGAAAGGAAAAGTGAATGAAAAACATCGGAATTGGAAAGTTTCCTATGGTACTACTTTTCACGAATTTGGTGCAAAGGAATGGAGAAAAGGAAAACTGTAGGATTTGTTCCTTTAGTGTCTCCTTGAAAGAAAAACCGTAGGAATTCTAATTTCCACTTCTCCTCCTTTTCATATTCCTATTCATCAAGCACAAGACTAAGAGATAGTAGCATAATAGCATTATAACCGTACATTTTCTTGTGGTTTGACTTAATCTCACCATGCTTTTTTGCATCCTATGATCTTCCAATTGTTGTGAATCAAACACCCAGATTGGCAGAAATCCTGTGTTTTTAAATTCTCTGTTTTGCACGTGCATTCCTATCCTATTCCTGTCTATTTCCTATCCCTGCATTGTTAGAATCCTCAAATTCAAACAAGCCCTTACTCAATTACTTTTGTTACAGATATGTGTCAAAGAAAACCTTGTGTGGTTTGTCCTACTCCTGCGGCGCTGTGTTCCACCCCAGCTCAGCTGCTCCAACGACGGAAGGGTTCACCACAGCAGGGATCCGCTCTCCAGACTGTCTTTCGCCGCCTCAGATCTTCTTCCCCGCTGTCGGTAGCCACGGCAACTGCATTACCATCATCAACTGAGCAGATGACCTTGAGGACTACACGGGTCCGCAAGAGAGGTCGCACTCTTCCATGTCTTCTTACGTTATGCATCGCTTAATATGATGACATGCTACATTATCGTCGTGTTCACCTATTAGACTCCGAGTCAGGTCCAAACTAATGCTGAAACTTGAGTTTTTAAATGGTTGTGGGGTACATATTGGGGCAGCAATCAGTACTATCTGTCTACTATCTGGTTAATCTCCGGCGTCTACTATGAGTTTCATGTTGGGTGCAAACAAACATTAAAGGAGCCATTATCTGTATTTTTTAACTAAAGCTATTATCTGCCTGCTATCATTGGTTTTGGGTCTATCCATAGTTTGCTACCATCACTCTGGATTTGTGCATGCACTCCTTACATAATCTCACTATGTTTTATTCCTATGCATGCCAGTTTATTGTACACAATGGAACTGATCATGTAGAGCAAAAGAGACGAGCCTTGCATGGCAATAAAATTTCATGCAGACGTCGTTCCATGGTGGGCGCAAAGGCAGCCCCCACCCTCCACCCATTTCAGATCGTAATCAAGAGGAAGATAACTGTTATGAGGGGGATTCAGAAGGAGAAGACCACTCCTATTTACCCCATGAGGTCTTCGCTCTAACTTGGCATGCTGATGTTGGTAATATCATGCATATGGTGCCTTGCCTTGCTTACTGTATACATTAAAGATGTCATCTGCTTAGTTTAGACATGCTTTGTGTCAATGCCATCTGTTTAGTTTCTTTATCGTATATGTGAATCATGTAATGCCATCTTGTCTAGCCAGGCATCATATATGTGAATTTTGCAATGCCACCCTGGTTAGCCAGTCATCTTATATGTGAATTATATCATGCCATCATTTTTTATTACCTGTTAAATTTGTCAACAATTTTAGTACATTCAATTACTCTTCCTGTGCATCAGCCATTTGGCAGGTCTTCAGAGCAGACAATGCTATCTGACGAAGCGCATGTCTTGCTGGTTATCGATAGCTCCTCAGAGGAGGATTCAGAGATAGATGACCAGTCATATCCCCCCCCCCCCGAGGTGCATGCCCTAACTTGGCAGGGTTATGTTGCTAATATCGTGCGTATGGTATCTTGCATTGCAATGTCATTTGCTTAGTTTAGACATGCTTTGTGTGAATGCCACCTGTTTAGTGTCTAATTACCATACATGTGAATTATGCAATGCCATCTTGTTGCAAGACATTATATATGTGAATTATGCAATGTTATCTTGTTGCAAGGCATTATGTATGTGAATTATGCAATGCCATGTTGTTTAGGCAAGCGTCATATATGTGAATTATATCATGCCGTCCTTTTTTGTATTTCTCATTGCTTTTGTCGACAATGTTTGTATATTCAACTGCTCTTCCTGTGCATCAGCCATTTGAATTGGTGATGGAGAAATCTGGAGTGAAAACAAGGTCTTCAGAGCAGACAATGCTACCTGCTGAAGCAGATATCTTGCTGGTTACAGATAGCTCTTCAGAGGAGGATTCAGAGGTAGATGACTAGTCCTATTATCCCCCTGAGGTGTATGCTCAAACTTGGCAGGGTTATATTACTCATATAATGCATATGTTGTATTGCAATGCTTAGTTTTTACATCATATACACAATATTGAATGCCATCTCCTTAGTTGACACATCATATATGCGATTGCCCTCTGCTCACTTCCTTAGTATATAAATCATATATTTGAATTATGTCATGCCATGATGTTTACATAGACAGCATGTATCTAAATTATGGCATGCCAACCCATTTTCTAAATACATAATATAGTTATATCATCTCATCCTGTTTACATAGTCATCATATTTAAATTATGTCATTCTATCCGTGAATTATATCATGCCATCATGTTTCCATCGACGGCATGTTTGTGATTTATGGCATGCCAACCACTTTAATAGACACATCGTATATTTATATCATGTCGTCTTGTTTACATAGTCATCATATTTTGAAGTATGTCATTCTATCCTGTTTAGGTAGCCATCATACATGTGAAATTGTGTCATGCTATCCTGTTTAATTAGCCATCATATATGTGAAATTATGTCCTGCTATTCTGTTTGCTTAGATAACATAAATGTGAATTACTTCATGCCCTATTTTCTTCCCTACTATCCATTGCACCTGTCTATCTTACAATGTCTGTACATTCAATTACTTTTCTTGTTTATCAGCCATTTCAATTGGAGGGAGTGATGGCAGTATCTGTGGGAGTAAAAACACGATCTTCAGAAAAGATCGTGCTACCTGTCGATGCAGATAGAACCACGGTTGTACTTGCCCAAGAACCAGCCCCACCACACATAACCCACACTCATGCAGATTGTACCCCTACCCAGTTGGACAGAGAACCAGCTACACCCCTTCTAACCCCAACCCCAGCAGATAGACACCCAGTTCCCGTTGACACAGCACCGTCTCCACCACAGAGCACCCAAACACGAGCAGTTAGTAAGGCAACTGCAGTGCCCAAATCACGAGGACCACCACTCTGAACCCGAAGTCAACGCTTAAAGCAGAAGAAGAATTGTTCTCAGGTCAGGTTCCATAGCTATGGTTCATACTACTTTGCTCTTGCATCATTGTATTTACTGATACCAACTAATTTCAAATTTGAAGCATGCAATTGAAACTCCAATGGCGCAACAGGTATGTTTTAAACCTGTTTCTTCAACGTGTTTGGCTGTTTGCTGTTGTAACTTGCTCTATGTTGATTTCAGTTTCAATTGAATAAACAGTTATGTTCTCATGCCATGCACATTACAAGTGTTGTTATTGTTGTGTAGTTTCCCACACTTATATTCTGTCTATACTACTTTGTCTTAAATAGATATGATTCAAACTGTATCTATCTTGATTTGGCAACATAAACTAGAATGATATAGACCATATAGTGACCATACTACATAGATATATGTTTGTTTCATGCTATTATCCTGTCCACCTTACTACTAAACTGGTTTACCAAAATGAGTTTCATATACTACATTGTAAACCTGAGATGTGTTTGTTTGTTTCTCTTTTAGAACACGGATAAAATATTGGAGAAGAGTACCCTGTTATGCAATGGTAAAGGAAGTAATGCAGATAAGGTTCAAGATAGTGAGACATCCCTGTTGGTCTCCAAGAAAGCTGATAAAAACTATATTGAAGACACTGAGACAACCCCAAAGTCCTGTCTTGATGTAGTGTTCGAGTTACTGGCTACCACTGCTGGTACCAGCTCTTCGAACTCATTGCCTGAATCAGTTCGGATTCTTGACTCTCAACTTCAAGTTGAAAGACATCGATCAGATGTTATGCAACAGGAAGCCGAAGGACTGAGGAAGTCCCTGCAGAATTCAGATGCATACTTTCTGGTGCAACAGCAACCGCTGGAGGACTTAAGCGCCAAACAAGAGAAAGTTAATAAGCTTGATAAGCATCTTGCCAACATTATGGGTACCCAGGATATTGTTTCTTGAGCTCTTCTGAAGTGGTTTCAGTTCTGGACTTGTTTTGTTGCGGAGTTTATATGCTGCTGTGTTCCCTATATTTGCACTGGTGGCGAACTTTGATGCCCAGTGGATGTAATATGTGTAATAGCCGTGATAGCCTAGTGTAAGTTGCTTGCTTATTTATTTCCTTGTTGTCTTGTTTATTTGTTTGCTTGTAGTCAGTGCAGTTCTTTTTCTGCGGTTTGCTAGTGGCTGCAATAACCTATTTTTTAAAATTAGGCCACAATAACCATGGGCTAATATTTACTGTAGTGACACTGGGCCTCCTACGGGCCATAGAAACAGTGGGCCTTCTACGGGCCGTATAAACAGTGGGCCTTCTACAGGCCGTAGAAATAGTGGGCCTTCTACGGGCCGTAAAAACAATGGGCCTTCTACGGGTCGTATCATCAATGGGCCTTCTACGGGCCGTATCATCAATGGGCCTTCTACGGGCCGTATCATCAATGGGCCTTATACGGGCCGTATGATCGATTGGCCAAACATGGGCCAAACAGACCACATTCTGGCCGTAAACAGGCTAGAGTTGGAATCGTCCGTTCATGGGCCGACCATAACAGGCCATCGTTAATAGGCCGTATTTGATGACGCTATGAAAACGGCCCAACGTATTAATGGACCATAAACGGGCCGACTGTAACCACGGGCTGAATTTGGCCCACAAGCAGAAAATGACAGTAACGGGTTGTAAGTAAACGAATGCTGGAAATGAGCCCAAGAACAAATGGGCTCTGAGAAGGCCGAAAGATAACATGGGCTGGAGACGGCCCAATGGAATAACGGGCCATTAATGGGTATAAAGTGATACACTGTTCATTACGAGCCAGTTTCACCATGGGCCATTAATAGGCCAAGAGTTACATAGGGCCTCATATGGGCCGAAAGGCATCATGGGCCATACATGGGCCAGAAGTGAAAACGGGCTGGAATCATATTGGATGGCCCAGATGACGCTACTGGGCCTAATTCGGATAGGGCGTAACGGGCCTTGGGTTAGCGGGCTGTAAATGGGCTATATGCGAACAGGCCGTTAACAGGCTTTCCATGGGCCGGCCTGCCACCTTTTGACCAAGTCAAATGGGTCGGCCTTTTCACAGGAATGGGCCTCTGTTGGGCCATGCCACATGTCAACGTATCATAGGCGCCTTCTGTCCAATGAGTGGATGACATCTGTCCCGATGATGAGCCGACACGTGTTTCCTCCAGCCAATGATGATTTTACACGTGGAAAATCCCCATTGGTCGGGGCTGTTAACGGGTTATCGGATCCAAAACCCGACCCGATAGCTTAACAGCATTCCGTTACGGTGGATGCCACGTGTGTTCACCCTTGACGAAAGCACTTCTGTGACGCACGATTTATCGTCATGGAAGTGGACACTTCCATGATGATAATTTTGGTAATGTCATGGAACACTTCTACGACAGCACAGGTATGACTATCTTGATTCTGTCATAAATTTGTCATGGATGTACATGCATGACAAAAAGCGCGACCTACTGTGACAAACATGTATCATCACGAAAGTGTATTTTTTTGTAGTGGTGATTGACAAAGGATCAATGGCTCGATTGTAGATCAACTACGACGTCGGCATCTTCGTCGCCGTCTCGACTGGTCACCTTGGCTTGACCGAGGACTGCGCCCTACATCTGATCGTCATGTTTGGATCAGGGCCTTCATCAACATCAACTCCGATCTCTATCAAGATCATGGAGGAATCATCCATTGAGCTCGGGGGCTCAACGTCAACATTGCCCTCGGGCGACCGTGCTATTTTTCTGGATAGTGAGCTTGTATCTGCCGCCACCGTCTCCTCGAGTGTCATTTTAACTATTGCTTCAGTGGAATTGTGCGGAATTGAGTCTACAACAACCCTGGAAAATTCCGTCAAGTTTCGATGGAGGAATCTCTGGCAATCTACGATATACCGGAGCCCTGTCAAATCTGGACGGGAATCTGGACGAGTTTAGGGCGTGATCTCCGGAGCCCAGCTCAAAGGTCCTTTGGAAGATCCAACCGGTCATCTGCTGTGGAATTTCCATATCTACCACCCCTCAAAGTTTTAGCTCTATCCGACCTTCCAAACTCCAGGAACCTTCCGATTAGTGCATCACTTTTCAGATCTATTTTCTGCGCAAGAACGAATCCAACCCGAGTTCATCTTTTTTATGAACGGGATTTCGGACATCCTTTTTGAAGGGAGTTTTGTATGGGGTATTGTTTTTTGTTCCCAAACACATCCCGCTAAATTTAAAGTCTTTTTCAATATGATCTTCACCATCACGCCGATGTCAAACCAGCCCGACAACGTTGCTCTACGGCTGCCGACCTGTGCTAGACGCGTCGTCGCTTTGTTGAGCCGAGCTCAACTTTTTCAGATAATCATCTCTGCGAGCCGAACAAGAGTTCAGCATCGCGAAGGATAAATCATCACCAACATCGCCGCCCCACGGACTACACGGAGCGGGCACACCGGCATCACCGCACGGTCACTTCATCAAGCCGGCACTCACCATGTCACAAGCTACGACCTGCATCGTCATGGCCGCACAGTTGCTTCTTCAAGCCGATGTCCATCATGCCGACCTACTTTGACACCTCGGCTGGATCGGGGGCTCCGCTATTTTTTCGTCAACCTATTCCGGAGACTTCAGCGTCACTAGCCGACCAGCTTCGTTACGTTAGCTGGACCGGGGGCTTTGCCTCGGCGAGACAATCTTTGCCAGCATCGCCATGCCATTGCTTCATCACCCATCAAGCAATGGGTGTGCGGATCGATTCCCAATTTTGGGAGTAACCTTTCTTCGGACTGCTACAACAAATAACCCAGGTGCTATTAATCCTAGCAATTTTTGTTTGTTTGGATTTATCTTTTCCAAGTAATTATTACTCCGGTTTATTCTATCATCTGTACACAGGTCTATCAAATGGTGGCCGCATTAACGACGGTCGCGTGGTGGTTCGGTTAGTTTCCGTACATAGTTCGGTGAATGCCGCATACGGAGCTCGGACCGACCTGTGAATTCGGCTTTGCCACGCCTTTACCGCATCATGCTGACGCCCTGCATCGACATTGACTTCGGCGCCAGGCCACATATCTTTAAATAAATTATTTTTGCAAAAAGCAATTACGCAAGGATTTTATATATATATATATATATATATATTATTCATTTTGGACCATACAATTTTATGTGTGTAGATGATCGACTTCGACTACGACACGCGGTCACTTCGGCAAGCCAACGTCATCGTCCAAATTGGCATAAATCGGCTCGCATGATCATCTTGTTGATTGAATGGCCATACCAACATGTTCGGTTGCTTCGGGGACTTCGGCATCATCAAGAGGGTCCTACCTCGTCGGGTGTTTGGCGCACGAGCCATATTTCTTTTATTACTCACTTTGCACGAATTATTAATCATGCAACCTTTTTTTATTACTGTTATCTCCGGCTTGCACTATCTTCTGTGCACAGGTAAATGATCCGGATTGGGCTGCGTTGTCACCTCGGCTGGACCGGGGGCTTCATCATCACTTCATTAACCCACCCCGTGGATTTCGGCGTCACTCTACCGGCCTGCATTGGTCGAGCCGTGTCACTACCTCGGAGTGCCGAACTCCTTGCTCGGACACCTTGGGCTTGGAGGCTGGGACCTCGGCCATGCCGAGGACTATGAACCTTGTCAGATCTGTCACAGATCAATGGGCGTCTTCGTCCCGCCACAAGCCCGAATCGCGTCATCAACACCGAGCACATTAACCAGCTAAGTCGCTTTCATGCTCAAAAACTTTCAGTTTTAAATTTTGTTTGGTTCGACCAAGCATTATACTTTTTGGCAAAAAGTTGTTTGTGACAAAATTCCTTGTCAAAACTTTGTTTGTGACACACAAATTCAAATACCCCATTTATTTAGGGGCTTCTTTTATGAAGCCTTTCCTCTCGCAGATGATTATACTTGTATGGCTTCGTTCCTTGTTCGTGTATTACGCCACAATATGCACCATGTTGACTTAAGTGTACTGCAAGCTGGGTTGCCTGGCTCCTGTGCTTACCCCTACAATCCCAATTGTTCGGCTAGGCGGTAAAGCGAGCACCTCTGTGATTGTTACTATCGGGTCATCCGAGTTAGTACCTCAGACTGGGTGAAGCCGAAAGCTAGCTCTCTTATTGTTTTCAATCATGGTCCGCACACAACGGAACTCATGAGTACAAAAAATCTATTGCACGAGTCTCATAGTAACAATGAGCAACCGAAGAAAGGTATCAGTGGGGGTACTATTTTCTTCGAAGATGCTTCTTACACCTCGTCAGTAATATAGCATAAGTTCCCTGAGCGCGCTTTGTCTGTTACAGCCTTATGGCCTGATTGCCTGGTTATCGAAAACATCGTCAATATGCTCGACAGGTGGAGTACATAACACTTTTCGGCCCTTGACCGAAGAGGGAGAAGCTGACGGTTGGTTAAGACGCGTTTAAAGTTTGGGTGAACACAGATATGATATAAGTACTTCGGTACATACAATCATTATACATAAAATTCTTTTACCCAAGTCACTTGGGGGCTCTTAAAATTTATATGAGTTGTTTTATAGTAAATGTGTTTTCTTCTTGGTCGTTGCAAAGTCTTTTTCTACTGCCCCTTTTTCGACTCGAGTGTATGGTCAATAGCCGGATAGCCTGCCTTCTCTCTAAAAGTCGCTCGAGTTTAGTTTGCTAAACCGACCTCGGAGAAGTACTCCGCCTTTGGGATAAGGAGCCCCAAGCTGTAAGCTGACCCGCGTGAAGTCTTGAGATCGGATGTGGCATGTTAAAGCACGACAGAAGCACAAATTTTTTCCAATTTTCGGATTGGCACCGAACACTTAAACTTGTTTGGACGTCAAGTTTTTACTGACGTTTTTTGGTTTTCCAAGCTTATGGCACTTTTAAACTATTTGTGTGTTTCCAGCATAAGTCTCATAGTGCAACGCCGGACATCTTTAGAGATTCGGCAAAAACATTCTCGGATATTGCTATATATGCATCGGTTTCAAATTGTGTCTTCGGTCAAATAGTTGGGTTGCCCGGCTCCTGTGCTTGCCTCCTACGTTTCGCTTTGTTCGGCTAGGTGTGCAAAGGTAGAACCACTGCGATTGTGCTTCCAGCTTGCATGGTTAAGCACCTCAGTGAAGAAAGCCGAAAACTGACTGTCACAATAAGCGTAAATTGGTCTGCGATCCGATGACTATGTTAAATGACAGGCCGTTCATAACATTGGCCGAAGTTTTTACGGCTTGACCTCGACTGTCGCCGAACACTAACCGGGGGCTCGTAGCCATCTTCCCGAGTTTAAAGCTCCTATGACTAAGTGAAAGTTATGAAGCCCGCATATCCAATTGCCTCGTTTCCGCTAACACAACCGCCTTCGGGCACCGAGACGTTGGCTAAGGGTTGTCTTGTTATTGCGGAGACACCCTGCGTAGTATCTACAAAGGGGTAGAAGCCGACGACGGGCCACTTTCAACTGATAAACGGTCGCAATGGAGTCAAAATAAACATATCATCGTCATTTGTATTTAATATACAAAGGCTGCCTTCCGTAATCATCGTTATAAAGCCATAAATATGCATCAATTTGACTTAAGATTTTTGCCAAGCTGGGTTGCTGGCTCCTGTGCTTACCCCTATGTTCCCGATTGTTCGGCTAGGCGGTAAAGGGAGCACCTCTGTGATTGTTACTACCAGGTCATCCGAGTTAGTACCTCAGACTAGGTGAAGCCGAAAGCTAGCGATCTTAAAGGATCACATTGGTCAGCAACGACGGAAGTGAAAATTTTGGTTCATTAATACCATAGAGTTCGGGAACTTTCCCCGAACTAAATCCTCAATATTTTCCTCCCACATTGATCGGGGTTGAGGTTTCATGATCATGATAAGCATGTAACACCCCGGATGTAACTTTCCCAATTTGTACTCCAACTCTTGCCGTTTCCGGCGTTAAGTTATATTTATTTTCCTCGGGTTCGGGTTTTTTTGTCTCCGTGTGTTGTTGTCTTGGTCATGCATCTCATATCATGTCATCATGTGCATTGCATTTGCATACGTGTTCGTCTCATGCATTCGAGCATTTTCCCCGTTGTCCATTTTGCATTCCGGCGCTTCGTTCTCCTCCGGTGGTCATTTCTAGCTTTCTTTTGTGTGTGGGGATTAAACATTTCTGGATTGGACCGAGACTTTCCAAGCGGCCTTGGTTTACTATCGGTAGACCACCTATCAAGTTTCGTATCATTTGGACTTCGTTTGAAACTCCAACGGTTAACCGAGGGACCGAAAAGGCCTTGTGCGAGTTGCAGCCCAACACCCCTCCAATTTGGCCCAAAACCCACCAAAATCTGCTCCATCATCTAGAGCGTTCGATCACGATCGCGTGGCCGAAAACCACACCTCATTTGGACTCTCCTAGCTCCACTTATGCCTATAAATAGACCCCCCCCTGTTTTCGGATCTTCTCCTCCCATGAAACCCTAAAAAAAGATCTCCGCCGCCGCCGGACGTGTCCGACCCGCGCCGGACATGTCCGACCCGCGCCGGACAACGTACGGATCCGCCGCCGCCAACCACCGGGCGCCACGTGGCGTGGGCGGACCACATCACCGCCGCCACTCCCGCCGGCCCGTCAGGCCCGGAGCGGGCCCGCCTCTCCGCCGCTCGGGCCAGAGCCCACGCCTCCTCCCCGCCTGGTCTTCCCCAGCCCCGGGTGCCCGAGCCCCGATGCCGCAGCACCATTTCCGGCCAGGGAAGCTCCACCCCGGGCCACCTCGTCGCCGGCCGCTGCCCCTCGCCGCCTCCGGCCGCCGCCTCGTCGCCGGCGCCGCCTCCTCCGCCACTCCGGCCTCTCCCTCCTCGTCTCCGAGCTTCGGCCGCCACGAACTCCACCGGTGAATAGGAACTCCGGCGGTGAACAGTAGATCCGGCGTGCATCGAAATCCGTGCAGATCTGGATCTGAGATCCGCGGGTTGACTTTTTCTTCTCCGAACCCTAATTTTTGTGCTAACTTTGGCCTGTGATATCTCCGCATCCGTAGCTCCATTTTAGACATATAGTATATCAAAATGTTCTCCTCGATGAGTACATCATTTCATTACATTGCATCATTTTCATTTGAGTTCATCTTGATGCCCGAAATGCTGTTATAAGGAGGCTTCGTGAGTTAATTGTCAGATCTGCTAGTTCATCTTAGACTTTTGTCATATTTGCCATGATTGTTGTGTGCATGATATGCCTGTGAGTCCTACATATGTTTTGTTAAGGATTTTGCTATCTTTCCATAGGTGCAACCCATGCATTTTTGTGATGTGTGTGGTGACTTGTGCAAGCTTGCAAAGTGAGGCACCCGGTGAATCTGTTTTCAGGGACTTAGTAGTTTTCACTAAGTCTGGGATTATTTAGTTCATGATGCCATATGTTCTTGTTGTTTCCTAGTGATCCGTGCCTCTTTTGAGGATGATCATTAAGGGAGTTTTGTTAATCTTGTAGTGCTCTATCCATCCATGTATTTGTTTGCAATTATGGAGAACCCTAGCTTGAATCAATCGAGCTCTACTTTTGCTTCGTTGCGAATCGGGGCAGATCGTCAACTTGTTTGCGATTTTGCCGATGTTATTGTAGTTGATCCGTGCATGCTATGCCATTGTTCTTGCCATGTCTAGCTTGTATTTTGTGCCTTCTTAATGGACGTATGCTTGTCTTGCCATGACTTGCACCGTAGTGAGTGCATCGAGCTCGTTTACATGCCTTGGTGAGTTATGTTTCAGCATGTCCCAGTTTTCACTAAGTCTGAAAACTGATTATGTTTTTGCTATGTTCGTGTGCTTGTTAGTATATTTTGTGATCCCTTTTGGCTCAAGGTCACTAAGGGACTTTTGTTAAGCTTGTTGAGTAGCTCCCTGCCATGTCTTTCTTTGTCATGTTCAGGTCCTGTAGCATGTTGTTTTGTTGCTCCGAAGAGGGCTATATGATCTGAAATTCCAGACAAGTGTTAATTTCACTAAGTCTGAGATCTGTTTTACCATTTGCGTTTTTGCCATGCTTGTTTGAACCTGTTAATGGATGAATTGGCCGTAGCTCAGTGCTAGACTTTTGTTAAGCATCTTGTGTGCATCCCTGCCATGTATTTTGTTGTCATGTTTGGTGGCTGTAGCATGTTCATCTCATTGCATTTAGATGCCTACTTGCTGTAAATCGCAGACCGGTGTCATTTTTGAATCGCTTGCCATTTTCCAAACCGTAACTCCGATTCCGGCGTTCTTTATATCGTTTTCAAGCGATTTCATCTCATCTTTCCAGTGGCACACTTGGATTTCCAGGTTGAGGCCAGGTTCATGCATTTCCTGTCATATCTTGCATTTTTGCATCCCGCATCGCATCCCGCATAGCATATCATCTCTGCATCGTGTTGTTTGAGTTTGCACGTGGTTGATTGTATCCTTGTTGCTTGTTTGTCTTGTTTGGGTAGAGCCGGTAGATGAGTTCGCTAACGAGGAGCCCGTTGAGTTTGCTTTCGAGGATCCAGTCAACTCTGACAACTGTGCAGGCAAGATGATCATACCCTCGAAATCACTAATATCTTTGCTATGCTAGTTTGCTCGCTCTTTTGCTATGCCATTGCTACGATGCCTACCACTTGCTTGCAAGCCTCCCAAATTTCCATGCCAAACCTCTAACCCACCGTTGACCTAGCAAACCGTTGATTGGCTATGTTACCGCTTTGCCCAGCCCCTCTTATAGCGTTGCTAGTTGCAGGTGAAGATTGGAGGTCGTTCCTTGTTGGAACATCATTTATTTACTTTTTGGGATATCATTATATTGACATGTTATCTTAATGCATCTATATACTTGGTAAAGGGTGGAAGGCTCGGCCTCTCGCCTAGTGTTTTGTTCCACTCTTGCCGCCCTAGTTTCCGTCATATCGGTGTTATGTTCCCGGATTTTGCGTTCCTTACGCGGTTGGGTTATAATGGGAACCCCTTGATAGTTCGCCTTGATTAAAGCTTTTCCAGCAATGCCCAACCTTGGTTTAATCATTTGCCACCTAGCCTTTTTCTTTCCCTTGGGCTCTGCAGACTCAAGGGTCATCTTATTTTACCCCCCCCCCCCGGGCCAGTGCTCCTCTGAGTGTTGGTCCACCTGTCAGCTACCGCTGGCCACCAGGGGCAACTCTGGGCTGGCCTACCCGTACCTAAGACAATCTGAGTGTGCCCTGAGAAAGAGATATGTGCAGCTCCTATCAGGATTTGTCGGCACATTCGGGCGGTGTTGCTGGTCTTGTTTTAACCTGTCGAAGTATCTTGAATTACCGAGATACCGAGTCTGATCGGAACTTCTTGGGAGGAGGTCTATTCCTTCGTTGACCGTGAGAGCTTGTCATGGGCTAAGTTGGGACTCCCCTGCAGGGATTGAACTTTCGAAAGCCGTGCCCGCGGTTATGGGCAGATGGGAATTTGTTAATGTCCGATTGTAGATAACTTAAACCTTAATTTAATTAAAAATGAATCAACTGAGTGTGTAGCCGTGATGGCCTCTTCTCGGCGGAGTCCGGGAAGTGGACACGGTGTTGGAGTAATGTTTGCCGCAGGATTGCCCTCTTTAGTTATGCGCTCGCGCTTTGCCTTCTCTTCTCGCTCTCTTTTGCGAATAAGTTAGCCACCATACATGCTAGTCGCTTGCTGCAGCTCCACTTATATTTGCCTTACCCCTTCCTATGAGCTTAAATAGTCTTGATCGCGAGGGTGCGAGATTGCTGAGTCCCTGTGGCTCACAGATTACTATTACACCAGATGCAGGGCCTGATGATTCCGCTCCAGGAGACGCGTATGAGCTCAAGTGGGAGTTCGACGAAGACTCTCAACGATACTATGTTTCCTTTCCCGGTGATCAGTAGCGGTGCCCAGTTGGGGGTGAACGAGACCGTGTCGCATGTTGGGTTCTCTTTTATTTTGGCGCCGTAGTCGGGCCATGAGTGTTTTGGATGATGTAATGTTATTTATGTACTTGATTGACGTGGCGAGTGTAAGCCAACTATGTTATCTCCCCTTTCATTATCATATTACATGGGATGTTGTGAAGATTGCCTGACTTGCGACATATGCCTTCAATGCGATTATATCTGTAAGTCGTGCCTCGACACGTGGGAGCTATAGTCGCATCGAGGGTGTTACAAAGCATGACTGCCCAAAGAAAGGAACCGATAACAGGACTATTTTCCTTGGAAGATGTTTCTTAATATAACATATCTCTCCGCGTACCTTTGTTTATCAAACTGTATGACCGGATTGCCTTGTTTGTCGTAAATCTTTGCTCTCATGAAGGCTTTATAAAGAAGGACAAACACTCCTCGGCTGCTGGCCGAGGAGGTGGAAGCCGATGGTCGGTCAACAAAGTTTTGTACAATGCGGATCTGAGCATTAATCATGTAAAATACTTGGATACATAGGATCATAAATTGCGAGTAAAGTCGATTTATTGCAGCTCATATTTTAAATACCAAGCGAGAAACTTACATAAAGCTCTCCTAAATCCCAAGTGGCATCGATTTCCTATCTATTAAGCCCCTTGGGGCCAACCTTGGTGAGCCCAGCTTTCGCTGGCTCTAGCTCCTTTAAGAGATATTTATTCTCTTTTCGAGAAGTTTGTGTTAAACACAATAAATTTTTTCGCCCGGATATCGATCCTTAATTCGGCCACCCGTGCCCACATTAAGGCTCGGGGGCTACTGGGCTTCACTCTCATTATTTATAAATATGAAAGGGGCACATCGAACCCTGATCTGGTGTTGCCACCCGACCAGTGTCTCGGGGGCTACTGCGTTTCCTGTTCAGTGCAGAAAATTCAAAGTGCCTAGTGTTCGGCTTGACCGAACTATGGGCAAACGCGTCTTCAGACAACAATAGGTACCATCTGGACCTATCTGGCGTCAACTTCTCAAAACCATAGACATGAGTTGGAGCTCGGAAGTGGTCCGGCATAAAGCTCGGATTCGAATGGCTCGTTCCATAGAGAACTTTTCAGCGTTAAACCAGGATAACCTCCTTCAAACTTCTTCAAGCCAAGGTGATTTATGACACCTCGGATATAGTCCGGCATTGGAGCTCGGATACAGTCCGTCGTTGGAGCTCGGATATAGTCCGGCATTGGTGCTCGGCTACAGAAGATATCTCGAATGCAGTCCGGCGTTGGAGCTCCGATGCAAGAGGACACCGCCGCACAGGAACAACTTCAAACCCGAGGTGTGGGATAAAAATAACAAGGCATTGATAAAGGCTGATAACTTAAAGGGTCTCCTCGGATACTCGACGTGTAAACTCTCCGGATCCACTTCGGCGATCCTCAAGATCGAAGATGAGATGATTTGTTGAACCAGTTTTCAAGACCAACGACCGAAGATGAAGAACAGTTCGGAAGAATCGAGGAGCGTCCCCAACTTGAAGACCGGTTCAGGGGGCTACTGACGGTATCCTGGACTAGAGGTACTCACCACGTCGTCTCCCGATCAGTTAGATTGGGCCGAGGACCCCCATGGTCGTATACTCATGGGCCAGTTTGTATACACGAGGAAGATTCCACGAGACTTGGTGATTAAGACAAGGACTCCTCCCCACCGGCGTATTCGATTAGGACTCTTGTTATCCTAGGCCTTTGGTGCATTATATAAACTGAGGCTACGCTAGTTGATAGAGATATGTTAGATCATTATGACATTACTCATCATACCTCTAGGGTTTAGACCACAATATATGATCTCGAGGTAGATCAACTCTGTACTTGATACTCCATTGATATAAACAAAAGCAGGACGTAGTGTTTTACCTCCATAGAGAGGGCCCGAACCTGGGTAAAAACACTATGTTCATCGTCCCTGTTACCATTGATCCTAAATCCACAGCTCGGGACCCCCTACCCCGAGATCTGCCGGTTTTGACACCGACAGCCCCGGCCAGCTCCTTCGTCCAACAACGCCCGCTGTCCTGACGCCGGCACGCTCGTCAAACACCGCCAGGCTAGCCACCTGGTCCAAGGGAGGCGCACGTCTCTTCGCCGGCCAGCTTCTTCGTCGACACCCGCAAGCTGTTCGGCAGTTTGCCAAGGTACAAAATGGACTTCGCCGATGAGTTCTTTTTCCACAATTTCCTTTGTGACACCGACGATTCCTCGTCCGATGATGAGGAGGAGATCTTGGCTACCATGTTGGTCCATGACCACCTTAATAGGCAGTGGCCGTTTTTTCGTGGCTCAATCCCGGGGCACCTTCCGGCATTGAATCGCAACTGAGCAAGCGGCCATTTCCTTCTCTGGAAGGACTACTTTGACACAACCAACCCATTGTTCAAACATCAGAAATTCTGGCGGCATTTCCGTATGGCTAGGCATCTTTTCAACCGTATTAGAGAGGGGGTGGTCAGATACAATAATTATTTCGAGTGCAAAGAGGATGCCCTTGGAAAGATTGGCTTCTCATCTTATTAGAAATGCACTGCAGCCATCCGAATGCTTGCATATGGAGTGCCCGGTGATCTCATTGATGAGTACGTCCGTATGAGGGAGTCTACATGCCTAGACTCCATGTACAAGTTCTGCAAGGCTGTGATTGCTGTGTTTGACACTGAGTACTTGAGAGAGTCGACTGCTCAAGATACAACCCGCTTGTTGACGATGAATGCCAGCAGGGGTTTCCCATGGATGCTTGGACGCATAGACTACATGCACTGGGAATGAAAGAACTGCCCTTCTACTTGGCAAGGGCAATATAAGGGCCATGTCAGGGCTTGCATTGTCATACTTGAGGCCGTGGCCTCACAAGATCTTTGGATCTAGCACTCTTTCTTTGGCATGGCCGGATCGCACAATGATATCAATGTGTTTCAACGCTTGCCGGTGTTTGCAAGGCTTGCTGAAGGCAATAGCCCACCGGTGAATGTTACCATCAACGGCCACAACAACGACAAAGCATACTACCTAGGTGATGGTATCTATCCTCAGTGGATCACTATTGTGAGGAGAATCCTCAACCCTATCGGAGAGAAGAGGAAAAGATTTGCCTAAGAGCAAGAGAGTGCTAGGAAGGACGTCGAGCGTGCCTTTATTATTCTGCAATCTCGATGGAGCACCAAGAAGTTGTGGGAGGTGATGACTGCTTATGTGATCATGCATAATATGATCGTAGAGGACGAGAATCCAGAACGTATCTACGATCAATGGTTTCAGTTTCAGGGTGAGAATGTTGTGCCTAAGCATGGAGGAGCGGCAACCTTTTGCAGAGTTCATCCAATTTCATCACGAAATGCGTGATTGGGAAACTCACATGCAGCTGCAAAATGATTTGGTTGAGCATACGTAGGTGAAGGAAATATGCCCTAGAGGCAATAATAAAGTTATTATTTATTTACTTATATCATGATAAATGTTTATTATTCATGCTAGAATTGTATTAAATGGAAACATAATACATGTGTGAATACATAGACAAACAGAGTGTCACTAGTATGCCTCTACTTGACTAGCTCGTTGATCAAAGATGGTTATGTTTCCTAACCATAGACATGAGTTGTCATTTGATTAACGGGATCACATCATTAGGAGAATGATGTGATTGACTTGACCCATTCCGTTAGCTTAGCACTTGATCGTTTAGTTTGTTGCTATTGCTTTCTTCATGACTTATACATGTTCCTATGACTATGAGATTATGCAACTCCCGTTTACCGAAGGAACACTTTGTGTGCCATCAAACGTCACAACGTAACTGGGTGATTATAAAGGTGCTCTACAGGTGTCTCCAAAGGGACTTGTTGGGTTGGCATATTTCGAGATTAGGATTTGTCACTCCGATTGTCGGAGAGGTATCTCTGGGCCCACTCGGTAATACACATCACTTAAGCCTTGCAAGCATTGCAATTAATGAGTTAGTTGCGGGATGATGTGTTACAGAACGAGTAAAGAGACTTTCCAGTAAAGAGATTGAACTAGGTATTGAGATACCGACGATCGAATCTCGGGCAAGTAACATACCGATGACAAAGGGAACAACGTATGTTGTTATGCGGTCTGACCGATAAAGATCTTCATAGAATATGTAGGAGCCAATATGGTCATCCAGGTCCCGCTATTGGTTATTGACCAGAGAGGTGTCTCGGTCATGTCTACATAGTTCTCGAACCCGTAGGGTCCGCACGCTTAATGTCCGTTGACGATATAATATTTATGAGTTATGTATGTTGGTAACCGAACGTTGTTCGGAGTCCCGGATGAGATCACGGACATGACGAGGAGCTCTGGAATGGTCCGGAGGTAAAGATTCATATATTGGATGATATGGTTAGGCCAAGGGGTCAGGCCCACGGGGCTATACGTCGGTACAAAAGGAGTTTTGTGGAGGCCAGGGGGCCAAACGTCGGAGACCCTGGCGTCTGGCCCTGGGCCAGACGCCAAGGTCCATGGCGTCTAGGCTAGACGCCAAGGATTGTGGCGTTTGGTCCTGGAGTCCGAGTGGGACTCTTGCCTTTCGGGCAAAACCGACTTTGAGGAGGCTTTTGCTCCAAGTTTCGACCCCAGGGCTCAACATATAAATAGAGGGGCAGGGCTAGCACCAAAGACACATCAAGAAACACCAAGCCGTGTGCCGACAACCCCGTCCCCTCTAGTTTATCCTCCGTCATAGTTTCATAGTGCTTAGGCGAAGCCCTACGGATATTGTTCTTCACCAACACCGTCACCACACTGTCGTGCTGCCGGAACTCATCTACTACTTCGCCCCTCTTGCTGGATCGAGAAGGCGAGGATGTCACCGAGCCGAACATGTGCAGAACTCGGAGGTGCCGTGCTTTCGGTACTTGGATTGGTCAGATCGTGAAGACGTACGACTACATCAACCGCATTGATATAATGCTTCCGCAAACGGTCTACAAGGGTATGTAGACAACACTCTCCCCTCTCGTTGCTATGCATCACCATGATCCTGCGTGTGCGTAGGAAATTTTTTGAAATCACTACGTTCCCCAACAGTGGCATCCGAGCCAGGTTTTATGCGTAGATGTCATATGCACGAGTAGAACACAAGTGAGTTGTGGGCGATATAAGTCATACTGCTTACCAGCATGTCATACTTTGGTACGGCGGTATTGTTGGATGAAGCGGCCCGGACCGACATTACGCGTATGCTTACGCGAGACTGGTTCTACCGACGTGCTTTGCACACAGGTGGCTGGCGGGTGTCAGTTTCTCCAACTTTAGTTGAACCGAGTGTGGCTACGCTCGGTCCTTGCGAAGGTTAAAACAGCACCAACTTGACGAACTATCATTGTGGTTTTGATGCGTAGGTAAGAACGGTTCTTGCTAAGCCCAGTAGCAGCCACGTAAAACTTGCAACAAAAAAGTAGAGGACGTCTAACTTGTTTTTGCAGGGCATGTTGTGATGTGATATGGTCAAGACATGATGCTAAATTTTATTGTATGAGATGATCGTGTTTTGTAACCGAGTTATCGGCAACTGGCAGGAGCCATATGGTTGTCGCTTTATTGTATGCAATGCAATCGCCCTGTAATGCTTTACTTTATCACTAAGCGGTAGCGATAGTCATAGAAGCATAAGATTGGCGAGACGACAACGATTCTACAATGGAGATCAAGGTGTCGCGCTGGTGACGATGGTGATCATGACGGTGCTTCAGAGATGGAGATCACAAGCACGAGATGATGATGACCATATCATATCACTTATATTGATTGCATGTGATGTTTATCTTTTATGCATCTTATCTTGCTTTGATTGACGGTAGCATTATAAGATGATCTCTCACTAATTATCAAGAAGTGTTCTCCCTGAGTATGCACCATTGCCAAACTTCGTCGTGCCCAGACACCACGTGATGATCGGGTGTGAAAAGCTCTACGTCCATCTACAACGGGTGCAAGCCAGTTTTGCACATGCAGAATACTCAGGTTAAACTTGACGAGCCTAGCATATGCAATATGGCCTCCGGACACTGGAGACCGAAAGGTCGAGCATGAATCATATAGTAGATATGATCAACATAATGATGTTCACCATTGAAAACTACTCCAATTTCACGTGATGATCGGTTACGGTTTAGTTGATTGGATCACGTGATCACTTAGATGATTAGAGGATGTCTATCTAAGTGGGGAGTTCTTAAAAGTAATATGATTAATGAACTTAAATTTATCATGAAACTTAGTCTTGGTATATTAGCATATCTATGTTGTAGATCAATAGCTCGCGTTAGCTCCCCTATTTTATTTTTGATATGTTCCTAGAGAAAAACTAAGTTGAAAAAGATGTTAGTAGCAATGAATGGCGGATTGGATCCGTGATCTGAGGTTTATCCCTCATTGCTGCACAGAAGAATTATGTCCCTTGATGCACCGCTAGGTGACAAACCTATGCAGGAGCAGAATGCAGATGTTATGAACGTCTGGCTAGCTCAATATGATGACTACTTGATAGTTTAGTGCACCATGCTTAAACGGCTTAGAATCGGGACTTCAAAGATGTTTTGAACGTCATGGACCATATGAGATGTTCCAGGAGTTGAAGTTAATATTTCAAGTAAATACCCGAGTTGAGAGATATGAAGTCTCCAACAAGTTCTATAACTAAAAGATGGAGGAGAATAGCTCAAGCAGTGAGCATGTGCTCAGATTGTCTGGGTACTACAATCGCTTGAATCAAGTGGGAGTTAATCTTCCAGATAAAATAGTGATTGACGGAATTCTCTAGTCACCATCACCAAGTTAGTAGAACTTCGTGATGAACTATAATATGCAAGGGATAACGGAAACGATTCCCAAGCTCTTCGTGATGCTGAAATCGACGAAGGTAGAAATAAAGAAAAGCATCAAGTGTTGATGGTAAACAAAACCACTAGTTTCAAGTAAAGGGACAAAGGGAAGAAAGGGGAACTTCAAGAAGAACGGCAAGCAAGTTGCTGCTCAAGTGAAAAAACCCAAGTCTGGACCTAAGCCTGAAACTGAGTGTTTCTACTGCAAAGGAACTGGTCACTGGAAGAGGAACTACCCCAAGTAATTGGCGGATAAGAAGGATGGAAAAGTGAACATAGGTATATTTGATATACATGTTATTGATGTGTACTTTACTAGTGTTTATAGCAACCCCTCAGTATTTGATACTAGTTCAGTTGCTAAGAATAGTAACTCGAAACGGGAGTTGCAGAATGAACAGAGACTAGTTAAGGGTGAAGTGACAATGTGTATTGGAAATGGTTCCAAGATTGATATGATCATCATCGCACACTCACTATACTTTCGGGATTAGTGTTAAACCTAAAATAAATGTTATTTAGTGTTTGCGTTGAGCATAAATATGATTGGATCATTTTATTGCAATACGGTTATTCATGTAAGTTAGAGAATAATTGTTGTTCTGTTTACATGAATAAAACCTTCTATGGTCATACACCCAATGAAAATGGTTTGTTGGATCTCGATCGTGGTGATACACATTTTCATAATATTGAAGCCAAAAGATGCAAAGTTAATAATGATAGTGCAACTTATTTGTGGCACTGCCGTTTAGGTCATATTGGTGTAAAGCGCATGAAGAAAATCCATGCTGATGGGCTTTTGGAATCACTTGATTATGAATCAGTTGATGCTTGCGAACCATGCCTCATGGGCAAGATGACTAAGACTCCGTGCTCTGGAACAATGGAGTGAGCAACAGACTTGTTGGAAATAATACATACTGATGTATGCAGTCCGATGAGTGTTGAGGCTCGCGGCGGGTATCGTTATTTTCTGACCTTCACGGATGATTTGAGCAGATATGGGTATATCTACTTGATGAAACACAAGTCTGAAACATTTGAAAAATTCAAAGAATTTCAGAGTGAAGTGAGGAATCATCATAACAAAAATAAAAGTTTCTATGATATGATCACAGAAGTAAAATATTTGAGTTACGAGTTTGGCCTTCAGTTAAAACAATGTGAAATAGTTTCACTACTCACGCCACCTGGAACACCACAACATAATGGTGTGTCTGAACGTCATAACCTTGCTATTATTGGATATAGTGCAATCTATGATGTTTCTTACCGATTAACCACTATATTTTTGGGGTTATGCATTAGAGACAACTGCATTCACGTTAAAAAAGGGCACCATCTAAATCCGTTGAGACGACACCGTATGAACTGTGGTTTGGCAAAAAAACCAAAGTTGTCATTTCTTAAAGTTTGGGGTTACGATGCTTATAAGAAAAAGTTTCATCCTGATAAGTTCAAAGCCAAATCGGAGAAATGTGTCTTCATAGGATACCCAAAGGAGACAATGTTGGGTACACCTTCTATCACAGATCCGAAGGCAAGATATTTGTTGCTGAGAATGGATCCTTTCTAGAGAAGGAGTTTCTCTCGAAAGAAGTGAGTGGGAGGAAAGTAGAACTTGATGAGGTAACTGTACCTGCTCCCTTATTGGAAAGTAGTATCATCACAGAAATCTGTTTCTGTGACTCCTACACCAATTAGTGAGGAAGCTAATGATGATGATCATGTAACTTCAGATCAAATTACTACCGAACCTTGTAGGTAAACCAGAGTAAGATCCGCACTAGAGTGGTATGGTAATCCTTTTCTAGAGGTCATGTTAATTGACCATGATGAACCTATGAACTATGAGGAAGCGATGATGAGCCCAGATTCTGCGAAATGGCTTGAGGCCATGAAATCTGAGATGAGATCCATGTATGAGAACAAAGTATGGACTTTGATTGACTTGCCCTTTGATCGGCGAGCCATTGAGATTAAATGGATCTTCAAGAGGAAGACGGACGCTGATAGTAGTGTTACTATCTACAAAGCTAGAATTGTCGCAAAAGGTTTTCGACAAGTTCAAGGTGTTGACTACGATGAGAGTTTCTTACTCGTATCTATGCTTAAGTCTGTCCGAATCATGTTAGAAATTGCCGCATTTATGAAATCTGGCAAATGGATAAACAAAACGGCATTCCTTAATGGATTTATTAAAGAAGAGTTGTATATGATGCAACTAGAAGGTTTTGTCAATCCTAAAGGTGCTAACAAAATATGCAAGCTCCAGCTATCCATCTATGGACTGGTGCAAGCATCTCGGAGTTGGAATATACGCTTTGATAAGTTGATCAAAGCATATAGTTTTATACAGACTTACGGTGAAGCCTGTATTTACAAGAAAGTGAGTGAGAGCACTACAGCATTTCTGATAAGTATATGTAAATGACATATTGTTGATCGGAGATAATGTAGAATTATTCTGCAAAGCATAAAGGAGTGTTTGAAAGGAGTTTTTCAAAGAAAGACCTCGGTGAAGCTGTTTACATATTGAGCATAAAGATCTATAGAGATAGATCAAGACGCTTGATAAGTTTTTCAATGAGTACATACCTTGACAAGATTTTGAAGTAGTTCAAAATGGAACAGTCAAAGAAAGAGTTCTTGCCTGTGTTATAAGGTGTGAAACTGAGTAAGACTCAAAGCCCGACCACGGCAGAAGATAGAAAGAGAATGAAAGTCATTCCCTATGCCTTGGCCGTAGGTTCTATAAAATATGCCATGCTATGTACCAGATCTATTGTATACCCTACACTGGTTTTGGCAAGGGAGTACAATAGTGATCTAGGAGTAGATCACTGGACAGCAGTCAAAATTATCCTTAGTGGAAGAAGGATATGTTTCTCGATTATGGAGGTGACAAAAATGTTCGTCGTAAAGGGTTACGTCGATGCAAATTTTGACACTGATCCAGATGACTCTAAGTCTCAATCTGGATACATATTGAAAGTGGGAGCAATTAGCTAGAGTAGCTCCGTGCAGAGCATTGTTGACATAGAAATTTGCAAAATACTTACGGATCTGAATGTGGCAGATCCGTTGACTAAACTTCTCTCACAAGCAAAACATGATCACACCTTAGTACTTTTTGGGTGTCAATCACATAGCGATGTGAACTAGATTATTGACTCTAGTAAACCCTTTGGGTGTTGGTCACATGTTGATGTGAACTACGGGTGTTAATCACATCATGATGTGAACTATTGGTATTAAATCACATGGAGATGTGAACTAGATTATTGACTCTAGTGCAAGTGGGAGACTGAAGGAAATATGCCCTAGAGGCAATAATAAAGTTATTATTTATTTCCTTATATCATGATAAATGTTTATTATTCATGCTAGAATTGTATTAACCGGAAACATAATACATGTGTGAATACATAGACAAACAGAGTGTCACTAGTATGCCTCTACTTGACTAGCTCGTTGTTCAAAGATGGTTATGTTTCCTAACCATAGACATGAGTTGTCATTTGATTAACGGGATCACGTCATTAGGAGAATGATGTGATTGACTTGACCCATTCCGTTAGCTTAGCACTTGATCGTTTAGTTTGTTGCTATTGCTTTCTTCATGACTTATACATGTTCCTATGACTTATGAGATTATGCAACTCCCGTTTACCGGAGGAACACTTTGTGTGCCACCAAACGTCACAATGTAACTGGGTGATTATAAAGGTGCTCTACAGGTGTCTCTGAAGGTACTTGTTGGGTTGGCATATTTCAAGATTAGGATTTGTCACTCCGATTGTCGGAGAGGTATCTCTGGGCCCACTCGGTAATACACATCACTTAAACCTTGCAAGCATTGCAATTAATGAGTTAGTTGCGGGATGATGTGTTACGGAACGAGTAAAGAGACTTGCCGGTAAAGAGATTGAACTAGGTATTGAGATACCGACGATCGAATCTCGGGCAAGTAACATACCGATGACAAAGGGAACAACGTATGTTGTTATGCGGTCTGACCGATAAAGATCTTCGTAGAATATGTAGGAGCCAATATGGGCATCCAGGTCCCGCTATTGGTTATTGACCAGAGAGGTGTCTCGGTCATGTCTACATAGTTCTCGAACCCGTAGGGTCCACACGCTTAACGTTCGTTGACGATATAATATTTATGAGTTATGTATGTTGGTAACTGAATGTTGTTCGGAGTCCCGGATGAGATCACGGACATGACGAGCAGCTCTGAAATGGTCCGGAGGTAAAGATTCATATATTGGATGATATGGTTAGGCCAAGGGGTCAGGCCCACGGGGCTATAAGTCGGTATAAAAGGAGTTTTGTGGAGGCCAGGGGGCCAAACGCCGGAGACCCTGGCGTTTGGCCCTGGGCCAGACGCCGAGGCCCATGGCGTCTGGGCCAGACGCCAAGGATTGTGGCGTTTGGTCCTGGAGTCCGAGTGGGACTCTTGCCTTTCAGGCAAAACTGACTTTCAGGAGGCTTTTGCTTCAAGTTTCGACCCCAGGGCTCAACATATAAATAGAGGGGCAGGGCTAGCACCAAAGACACATCAAGAAACACCAAGCCGTGTGCCGGCAACCCCGTACCCTCTAGTTTATCCTCCGTCATAGTTTTCGTAGTGCTTAGGCGAAGCCCTATGGAGATTGTTCTTCACCAACACCGTCACCACACCGTCGTGCTGCCGGAACTCATCTACTACTTCGCCCCTCTTGCTGGATCGAGAAGGCGAGGACGTCACCGAGCCGAACGTGTGCATAACTCAAAGGTGTCGTACTTTTGGTACTTGGATCGGTCGGATCGTAAAGACGTACGACTACGTCAACCGCGTTGATATAACGCTTCCGCGAACGGTCTACAAGGGTATGTAGACAACACTCTCCCCTCTCGTTGCTATGCATCACCATGATCCTGCGTGTGCGTAGAATTTTTTTTTAAATTACTACGTTCCCCAACAGTAGGTTCATACTAACACATATGCCCGTGCGTTGCAACGGGGAAAATTGATGTTTTGCACAAGCATAATGTCCCACAGCATCGGATTTATTATGAAGAACATGTTGCAACGCAGCATCATCCTTCTACAAAATGAACATAAAAAACACGTTGCAATTTAGTCGTGTTCATATTTTCTTTGCGGGGCGTAATGTCCCACTAATTTCATTTAAATACAATCCTTTTTAATGGCATTTAAGTATGATCTTTTCATTAATTACCATGAAGTCCTTACCCATTTTAGTCGGGAATCAAATCCTTTCTTTTCTAATTTAGTAGCCCCAACACATTAAGGCCTATAGATCTTTCCTTTTAATTATCCTATCTTTTTACCTCAAATCCTTCATGTAGATTTTATTAAGACCACAATTTTTCTAATAGTTATTCCACCGATTTACCCATAATCCTTTCTTTAACTAGCCACATCCGTTTAAATATTATATTTAAGCCCACAATCCTTCCTTTATTAGCTCATTCGCTTAATTAGCTCTCCCTAAACATGAGCCTTGGACCTCACCCTTCCCCATCTACAGAAACAAAGGGCGATTTGTGTGAACCCCGGGCTCTCCACCTCGCCGTTGCCGAATCGGCGGCTCCCTCGCCCTCCACCGGACGCTCCGGCGGCGGGAGGGCGGGGGAAGCCCGATTTGCAGCGTGTACATAGTGTAGGAGTGCCTAGGGAGCCAGCCGGTGGCATCGTGGAGGCGGCGGTGCGACTGGATCGGCTTTTTTGCAGGTGTTTGTCTCCCCTTCGACGGCGAAGTTCTGGTGGAGCTCCGTGGTGGACCAGCTCCTTTCTTCGTGCTCGCTGCTCGGTCGAGACGCCGTGCACGGTTCCCCCGTGCCGGAGATCGAGGGATGGCGATTCCGGCGGTTGAAGATCTGGAGAAGGAAGGTGATGTTGAGCGGTGCGACGACGACGACGACCATGGGTGTAGGTCCTCAGGGACCGTTGATCGGAGACTTCCCATTTCGCCCGGGGGCTGCTTCGATCCAAGGCGTCAGCGAGCAGCGGCGAACGGCACGTCACCGGCTCGTCCACGGCGCCGGCGTAGTCGGGTTGCAGAGGGGCTTCGTTGTAATTTCCTTTTCTGTGTGGACCTTTCAGTAATTTGACCGTTTTAATATCAACTCCTTTTCTCGCAAAATAAATAAATAAATATGATGACTGCCACTCGTATATTTAGAGTGAGTTGGGATTAGTAAATATGAAAGGTGCATAAGTCTTTGGTTGTTACATCTAAGAGATAGATAGGAGGTCTTGTGTTCAATTCCCACAATGTTGATTTATTTTGATCCAATTATTTTTCGCGGTCTCTTTAATAGTAGGTATAGATATAGATATAGATATAGATATAGATATAGATATAGAGGTATAGATTGATAACCAATAGATGTATCTTTTTTCACATGTATTTGAGACAATTTAATCTTTATTTAGCTTGTAAAACTATGCTAAATTTATTTAGTTGTGAAATTATGCTATTTTTGTTTGCTTGTCAAACTATGTAAAATGTGTGCATAGCCGTCTGTATGGTGGGCGCGATGTAGTTGCTGAACGCTCACACGCACACCCTATTTCTATAAGCATCTCCGAAAGACAAGAATAAATGTAAGCATCAGGATTTGAACCCTGATGAGCTGGGAATACCACAGTTCCTCTAATTATTTAATCATAGGTTGGTTCGCGAGTGTAAACTGTTGCTAGTAGGATGAATGACTCGCTCCGTTGGGACCTACGTGTGCAGTTGCACGCCACGCAAAAAGTAGGCATTTGTTGCAAAATGTGTCTATGTACAAACCAACGACCGGCACGACGGCATCGTTCCCGAACGTACCGGAAGAGCAACCCCACGGGCCACGGCACCTACACCGCGTTCGCGTCCAGGTGAGGCCTGCCGGCAGACCCCATCCATCCATGGAGCACCACCCGAATCGACGTGTCGAATCCACATTTACTGCCGCACAAGCTCGCACCAATGAGTTCGCTCGCTTTCCCCTGCCGCTCGTCACCACTGACGCCCGCCTCCATTTCCCCTCCCGTCCCGTCGCCGTGTATAAAGATCCGCCGCTCGCGACCAGCTGCTCCCCATCGCCGCCTCATCGCCGCCAGGAGTTCGAGTTCCCCCCGAACCGTCGCCATGGCCGCCGCCGCTGCCGCTGCCGCACCGGTCATGTGAGCAGACCGAAGTCGCGGCGCAGAATCTACTGCGCTTCATTCTCGATTAAATTATTCGAATCGTTTCTCTGTTGTGTTTTTAACTTGGTGTTTGTTTCTCTACTCCAACGTGCGCAGCTCCCCGAAAGAAAATCTGCCCCCTTCGCTGACCTCCACCTCCGAGCCCCCGCCCCTCTTCGACGGCACGACCAGGTGAATTGGGAGGAGACTTATGAGAGATCAAATTGCATTGCAGATACTTAACTATCTCGTGGCTTGTCACTTCTGCATAAATCAAGGGTTAACCTGCTAATTATTTTTTTTCCATGTCTCGTCAAGGCTGTATGTTGCATATCACTGCCCGTACGCGCAGCGCGCTTGGATTGCCAGGAACTACAAGGTACTACCAATGTTGTTTGATTTGTGGACATAATTCGTGCAGAAATCGTACTTTTGGTGCTGATATGCAAGCAACACTGAATCATTTTTACACCCAAATGAAATCTAATGGCTTTTCTTGTCCAGGGTTTGCAAGACAAGATCAAGATAGTCGGGATCGATCTCGCAGACAGGCCGGCTTGGTACAAGGAGAAGGTTTACCCACAGAACAAGGTATGGTGAATCTCAACTCTGCCCCACGCGACGTGTACAATATCTTGACGACTTCTACTTCAGTAGACCCCCCTAAACACAAGGACGGCTTAGATTAGCCCATACCTCTTCATAATAAAGGACATGATGGTCATATTTTGTTGTGTATGTTTTTCTTTTTAGAATATCCATTCGATTTATACGCATATGCCGTACACTTGCCCGCTGGGCCTTCCCAACCATCTCTTTAAATCGCAAAAAAATATGAGTGTGCCAAGATTCGAGACAGGAACTTCTGGTTCAAAATGCGACGCTATAACCAACTTGCCACCATCACTTAACATGGTTGCAGGCGTCTTTCTTATTATTTTCTTCTATCCGCTTTTCTTTTTCCAATTTTCTTCTTTCCTTCTTTCTTTTTTCTTGCTCTTTTTTTCTCGTTTTTAACGGTTTTGTCCCAGATTTATTTTCCTTCTCTATTTCTTATTTTTCGTTTTCCTTTCTTCTTTGTTCATTTTTTATTTTCCCTTTTCTCTTGCAATGTGCAAACTTTTTCCAATTTCGTTTCTATGAAAGAATGGACTTTTAAAAAATTTGCGAACATTTTTTTAAACTTGGTGAACATTTTCCTAAATCAATAAATTTTGTAAAATTCATAAAAAATATTGATGAACGTTTTTTCAAAGTAGATGGTTTTTTTCAAAATTGATGTTCCTTTTTCTCAAAATTGATGAAGTTTTTTCAAAATGAATGCATATTTTCAAAGTAGATGAATTTGTTTTGCCAAAATTGATGGACTTTTTTCAAAATCGATCATACAAGGACATGAAAAATACTGAGACCATTTAAGAGATGTTGAGAAATGGGCTACTCCCAAACGGACTCTTCTGGCCTAACCGAACAGTCTCCGTCGAACATGGTATTTTTGGAAATCTCAAGACTGACCCAAACTTTCGTAAGCAGGTAGGCGTGCCCATGGTAGTCATTTACGCCAGGTTTGAATGATTTCCTACACCATAGGCAAGTTGCGACATGTCCCGCCATTTATCGACTATTTTTTACCGAGAAAACTCCAGAAAATACAAAATTTGTCGAAAAGCAAAGCAACTTGGCATGGTGCCATAACTTGGTCATACAAGCCATTGGAAAAAATAGGGTCATTTCAAGGATGTCGAAAAACAACATGCTATGAGATGAAGCCTTGTATTTTATGAATATTTGTATTTCAATGTTTGTACTTTTTTTTACAATTGTGTCTGTTCAATGTTTGTATAATTTTTTAGAATGCGAGTGTTATAACTTATGAACAAAATTTGAATAGGCAAACTTTTTTTGAAATTTTGGAAAAATGAAAATGGAAAAGACAAAAACTATCAAGCAAAAAGAGAAAGAAAATAGTGGGAAAAATCTGTTTTGGCTACAGTAAGCTGGTTGTAAAGGATAGTTCTAGTAGTTTGCGTTTTTGTAGTTAGACATTTGAGCTTATCATTTTGTGTACTTAGTGGCGAAGCGGTCGGGCAGTGAGAGCTACAGGTTTGATTCCGCGCATTGCCATTTTCCTGTTTATGTATTTTCCCTGTTTCGCGTGCGCAGTTCAAGGCAGCGTGCTGTGCATGCACTTCTATCTGAATCTACTTCCGGAAGGTGAACCCTATTTGCCGCCGAGGGTGTCAAACTGTTCATGGCTTTGTTGAAGCGAGCGACCGACACGATATGCGTCGGCCCACTTTGAACCGAGCAACGGTTTTAGGAAAATGTTCACTGTGTATAAAAAAGTGTTCATCGTGTCTACTAATTTTATTCAACGTGCATTTCAAAAAAATATTCGGCTATATTTTTAAAGAAAGTTTAGTTTGTATTTGAAAAAAAAACACCGTATACTAGGAAATGTTAAGTGCGTATTTTTAAATTCACTTTTTAGAAAACTGGTTCATATTAAGAAAAGAAAATTCCTATTTATTTTTTATGATTTTGAAACATTGTTGGCATTTTCAAGAAATTTTGTTCGCATTGTTTTGCAAAAGTATTGAAAAAGAAAAAAAGTCGGATCTGCAGCTCTAAATAGTACTTTAAACGTTAGCGCTGCCTTTAAGCCGTACTCAGTTACTAGGCCATCTGGTTAGCATTGGTTCCCATTCATGGCCAGGTTGTGAGTTTCAATACCTGGTGCAAGTGCTTTTTATTTTTCGCATTTATTAATGGATACATGTCTCAAAAAATATTAATACGTGTACGACAGACTACCGTATAAGTTTTTGTGAAATGTCTATATTGCCCTTATACGCTTTGTGAGGGGGGGGGGGGGGGGGGGGGGGGGGGGGGGGGCGGTGGTCTACCGAAGCATTGCTCTATCTTAACACTGTTTCAGTTCATTATCTCTATGATCTCCATCCACACTTGCCTTAAATTTATTTTTCGACAGGTGCCTTCACTGGAGCATAACAACCAAGTGAAAGGAGAGAGCTTGGATTTGGTCAAGTACATTGACAGCAATTTCGATGGCCCAGCATTGCTCCCTGATGTAAATATTCTCTATTTTTAACCATCATGATTCATGATAACCAGAGAAAGCAATTTCTCAGTGGTTTTAACGCTTGCATTCATAAATTGGCAGGATTCTGCAAAGAAGCAGTTTGCTGAGGAGCTTCTTGTGTACACCGACGAGTTCAATAAAGCACTATACTCATCCATAACCTCCAAGGGAGATGTGGCAGAGGAAACTGGTAAAAGAGCAGAGCCATACCTGTAACTTGTTTAATCATCTAATAAGTTCTACAGGCTAGAGTATGTAATTCGTATTTATAACTTCTTATGCATTATCTTCCATTAGTTGCTGCGCTGGATAAAATAGAAGCTGCCCTGGGAAAGTTCAGTGATGGCCCTTTCTTCCTTGGCCAGTTCAGTTTGGTATGTCACGCCAATCCGGGAATCCTTAAAATGCCATTTCAGAAGAATTGTGTTGACATGTTGACTTGTTGCGATGTTCATTTCTACACAGGTGGACATTGCATATGTGCCATTTATCGAAAGGTTTCAGATATTCTTTTCTGGTATCAAAAACTATGATATCACCAAGGACAGACCGAACATTCAGAAATTCATCGAGGTAAGTCTGAATGTTGCGGGATGTGACTATGCCACATTGTAATGCAAACCAATTGTCTTCGCAATTCTTTGCTGTCGAGAAGGCAACTTAATCGATATGTTACAGGAAGTGAACAAGATCGATGCGTACACGCAAACGAAGCTGGACCCACAATTTCTGCTTGAACACACAAAGAAGCGGCTTGGGGTAACAACATATTCCCTGATTTTTCAGCCTTGGTTCATTTTCAAACCATTTTGCACTTACAAACTTCAACTTCCAGATTGAGTGAAGATGTGACCAAGGATGGCCAAGAGGACAGGGAACTACTGCAGCATGGAAGATGAGGATGAAGACACTCAGGAGTGTGCTTGCTTGCTAGTACTATATACTATACTTTGAATAAAAAGATGCATGCTACAACAAAAACGAGATCACCTTTGGCCTCTATGCAGGAAGGGCATCTCAAACGCCGATCCTCAAATCGCCCGTATCCGTTCGGACCGCTGAAGCCATTCAATACGGGTCTGTATTGATCCGCAGAACGGTCTAGATGCATTTTCTCCCGTAAATTGGAGATAAAGTGCGGTAGTCCGGACAGCAGACACGCAGGACTCAGACACCCCCGGCCCACCTAATCCCCTCTTCCGGTCCCATTTCCTTCCACCTTCGTCCCTTCTCCCCTTTGCTTTGCATCAGCACCCTCCACTATCGATGTCGCTATTATACGCCTTAGGCCGCCACAGAGGCATTGCCGGACATCCGCAACCAGGTATTGTCCACCCTTAAGCCGTTTATACCCAGGTACACTCCACCCCCTGTCGATGACCTCCATGGTGGACACCACGCTCGTCAGGTGTTCGGTCAAATGCCATTGAGTACGAAAGATGATGAGCTACTCAACCATGGAGGATGAGATGTTATGCAATGAGTGGTTGGCCGTATCTGCGGATTTCGTAGGCAGGAGCAAAGGGGGGCCTTCTGGCAGCAAGTGCATGAAACGTTTCACACATGAAAGCACATTGCACAAGACATGTACATTATTCAACAACGCAACGTGACATCGTTATCGTATTGTTGGTACACAATCCAGATCAGCGTCATAAAGTTTTATGATGTGTTCGTCAGCTGGAGGCAAGGTGACCATTGCACGCGGCAGAGGACGAGATCGTAAGTTTTGCTTCGTGCTCAATTTGTCGATTGATTCATTCACTCAATATTGGTCTACACATTATGTAGCTTGCACGCGCTGCCGTAGTGTACCACAAGACAGAAGGACGACCATTTACATACACACACTGTTGGATGAAGTTGAAGAGGGAGTATGTGCGGGAGGGCATGATTCGTTGATGAAAAACTTATTGGACATCCGGTTAATCTAGTTAAATTTGAGATATCATTGTACTAGACTTAATTTGCGTACTATATATATGGAAGATTTATGTTATTTTCTATCTTCCATACATATCAGCTGGTTTGCATGAATTTCGTCTGGCTAGTTCAAATGCGGGTTGAAATGTATGCGGACAATGTTGGATGGCTGCCTCTCTGATACATCTCCAACGTATCTATAATTTTGATTGTTTCATGCTATTATAGTATCAATTTTGGATGTTTTATATGCATTCATAAGCAATTATATATCATTTTTTGGAACTAACCGATTAACTTAGTGCCCAGTGTCAGTTGTTGTTTTTTGCCTATTTTTGATTTTCAGAATATCAGTACCAAACGAAGTCCAAATGCCACAAAAATTTTGAAGATTTTTTTGGACATAAGAGACCCTGGAAGCTTCGGGAGAGGGCCAAAAGATGGAGTAGTGGCCCATGAGGCACCAGGGCGCGCCCTGGTGCCTAGTGGGGCCCACGTGGCTCCGTTTGACCTAACTCTGCCTCTATAAATTCTCTAAAATCGGGAAACCAACATAGAGTCGGCCAAAATACTTTTTCCGCTGCCGCAAGTTCCCGTTCTCGCGAGATCCCATCTGGAGGTCTTTTTCGACACTCTGCCGGAGGGAGGATCAATCACGGAGGGGCTCTACATCAACCTTGCTGCCCTTTTGATGATGTGTGAGTAGTTTACCACATACAGTAATACTAGACGTACATGCACATACTGAATTTAATTACACGGTGACATGGCAAAGTGGGATTGGAAAGAAGGGAGTGAGGCGGGCCACCCCGGTGGGAAATCAGGGGGGCAAAGAAATTTAACGAAGGGCCCTGTAAACTACGTGTAAGAAGCCGGTATGTCTAGGATTATTGTTACCACAGACCTACGGTTCCATAGTTAGTAGCTAGATCTCTCTCTCTCTATCTCTCTTTGATCTTCAATACAATATTCTCCTCGATGTTTTTGGAGTTCTATTCGATGTAATCACTTTTTACGGTGTATTTGCCGGGATCTGATGAATTGTGAGTTTATGAGCAGATTATCTATGAATATTATTTGAGCTTTCTCTGAACTCTTTTATGCATGATTATTATAGCTTCGTATTTCCCTTCGATCTATTGACTTGGCGTTGCCAACTAGATTGATTTTTCTTGTAATGAGAGAGGTGCTTTGTGATGGGTTCGATCTTGCGGTGCTCAATCCTAGTGACAAAAAGGGACATGACACATATTTGTATCATTGCCATTAAGGATAAAAAGATTGGGTTTATTCATGTGTGAGTTTACTTTATCTACATCATGTCATCTTGCTTAAGGCGTTACTCCGTTCTTTATGAACTTAATACAGTAGATGCATGCTGGATAGCGGTCGATGTGTGGAGTAATAATAATAGATGCAGAATCGTTTCCGTCTACTTGTCTCGGATGTGATGCCTATATACATGACTATTCCCTTAGATATCGTCATGATTATTTGCTTTTCTATCAATTGCCCAACAGTAATTTTTCTACCCATCGTATGCTATTTTCAAAAGAGAAGCCTCTAGTGAAAACTATGCCCCTAGGGTCTACTTTTATCATATATTAAAAATCCTAAAAATGCCTTGCTGCAATTTTACTTTATTTATTTTATTTTGTATTTTTGTTCAATCTATCTATCAAGCACTACATAATTTAATCTTGCAAGTAACCGCCAAGGGATTGACAACCCCTTGTTCGCGTTGGGTTGCAAGGATTTGTTATTTGTGTGCGGGTGCTGCTAAAGAGGTGTTGTGTGGTTCTCCTACTGAACCTTGGTTCTTGATATCGCTTGAAGCTACATCAGTATTTCCCTAAAGAGGAAGAGATGATGTAGGACAGCAACGATAGGTATTTCCCTCAAATATGAAACCAAGGTTATCGAACCAGTAGGAGAACCAAGCAACACAACGTAAACAGCCCCTGCACACAGGTAACAAATCCTCACAACTCGCTGTGTTAAAGGGGTTGTCAATCCCTTTCGGTTAATGGTGCCAGAAATTGGTCCGTGATGGGAGAAAGTTGTAATAGATTGAATAAATAGATCGCAAATAAAATAAAATGCAGCAAATTATTTTTGGGTTTTTGGATTAATAGATCTGGAAATAAAAGCAAATAAAAGTAGATCGCAAAAGAAAATAATATGAGAAAGAGACCCGGGGGCCGTAGGTTTCACTAGTGGCTTCTCTCGAGAAAAATAGCAAACGGTGGGTGAACAAATTACTGTTGGGCAATTGATAGAACTTCAAATACTCATGATGATATCCAGGCAATGATCATTACATAGGCATCACGTCCAAGATTAGTAGACCGACTCCTGCCTGCATCTACTACTATTACTCCACACATCTACTGCTATCCAGCATGCATCTAGTGTATTAAGTTCATGGAGAAACAGAGTAATGCAATAAGAACGATGACATGATGTAGACAAAATCTATCTATGTAGAGATAGACCCCATCGTTTTATCCTTAGTAGCAACAATACATATGTGTCGGTTCCCCTTCTGTCACTGGGATCAAGCACCGTAAGATCAAACCCACTACAAAGCACATCTTCCTATTGCAAGATAAATAGATCAAGTTGGCCAAACAAAACCCAAATATCGGAGAAGAAATACGAGGCTATAAGCAATCATCCATAAAAAAGATCAAAGAAACTCAAATACTTTCATGGATATAAAAAGATAGATCTGATCATAAACTTAAAGTTCATCGATCCCAACAAACACACTGCAAAAGAGTTACATCATATGGATCTCCAAGAGACCATTGTATTGAGAATCAAGAGAGAGAGAGAGAGGGGAAGCCATCTAGCTACTAACTATGGACCCGAAGGTCTACAAAGAACTACTCACGCATCATCGGAGAGGCACCAATGGAGGTGGTGAACCCCATCTGAGATGGTGTCTAGATTGGATCTGGTGGTTCTGGACTCTGCGGCGGCTGGATCAATATTTCGTCGACTCCCCTAGGGTTTTGGGAATATTGGGGTATTTATAGAGCAAAGAAGCGGTCTGGGGGGCACCCGAGGTGGGCACAACCCACTAGGGCGCGCCTGGGCCTCCTGGCGCACCCTGGTGGGTTGTGCTCCTCTCCCCCCCAGGCGCAGCCAGGGCTCGTTGTGTTCCTTCTGGCCCATAAAAATTCTCCGTAAAGTTTTGTGGCATTTGGACTCCGTTTGATATTGATTTTCTGTGATGTAAAAAAACATGGAAAAAATAGCAACTGGCACTTGGCACTATGTCAATAGGTTAGTACCAAAAAATGATATAAAATGATTATAAAACATCCAAGATTGATAATATAACAACATGGAACAATCAAAAATTATAGATACGTTGGAGACGTATCAGTTCTTAACTGAGGGAAATACTTATCTCTACTGTATTGTGATATGTCTCCAATGTATCTATAATTTATGAAGTATTCATACCATGTTTACAAAAAATTTATATGGTTTTGGAATGATTTGCATGAAACTAACCCGGACTGACGCTGTTTTCAGCAAAAACTACTGTGGTGTTGTTTTTTGTGTAGAAATGAAAGTTCTCCAAATGAACTAAAACTTTTTGACAATTTTTTTGGAACAAAAGAGATCCCCAAAGCTTCGTGGGAGGGCCAAAAGAGCCACGAGGAGGGCACAACCCACCAAGGCGCGCCTGGTGGGCCTGGCTTGCCCCGGTGGGTTGTTCTCACCTCGAGGCCCATCTTCGCGTGAAACCGACGTAAAAAATCCTATAAATAGAGAAACCATCAAAAATAACCCTAGATCAAAAGTTTCGCCACCGCAGGCCTCTATAGCCACCGAAAACCAATCTAGACCCCGTTTTGGCACCCTGCCGGAGGGGGGAATCATCTTCGGTGGCCATCTTCATCATCCCGGCGACCACCACGATGAGGAGGGAGTAGTCCGCCCTCGGGGTTGAGGGTTTGTACTAGTAGCTATGTGTTTAATCTCTCTCTCTCTCTCTCTCTTGTGTTCTTGAGATTTCATGATCTTGATGTATCGCAGGCTTTGTTCATATAATCGGATCATATGGTTTTCCCCCTCTCTATCTTGTTGTGATGAATTGAGTTTTTCCCTTTGAGATTTCGTTGTTATCGGATTGAATACTTCTATGGATTTGAGAGCACTTGATATATGTCTTGCATATGAATACTCGTGGTGACAATGGGGTATCATATTGATTCACTTGATATGTGTTTTGGCACTCAACTTGCGGACTCCCACGGTGACATTGGGGTAATCTATGCATAGGGGTTGATGCACGTTCTCGTCTTTTGTTTCTCCGGTAGAAATCTTGGGGCACTCTTTGAAGTTCTTTGTGTTGGATTGAGTATTATGAATCTGAAATTATTTGGTGTTATTTTAGTACGAACTCTTGGATAGATCGATCGAAAAGAATAGCTTTGAGGTGGTTTCGTACCCTACAAACAATTTCTTCGTATGTTCTTCACTAGATAGGAACTTTGGAGTGATTCTTCGTTGCACGTTGAGGGGTGGTTATATGATCCAATTATATTAGCATTGTTGAGAGATCGCACTAGCGAAAGTATGGACCTTAGGCCTCATTTTCAAGCATTGCAATGCCGTTTTTGTGCCTATTTACTATTTGCTACCTTGTTGTTTTTCTTTATTCAGATTATAGAAATACATTTCTACCATCCATATTACACTTGTATCACCATCTCTTCGCCGAACTAGTGCACCTATACAAATTGCCATTGTATTGGGTGTGTTGGGGACACAAGAGATTTCTCGTATTTGATTGCAGGGTCGTTTGAGAGAGAGCGTCTTCATCCTACACCTCCCACCGATTGATAAACCTTAGGTCATTCATTTGAGAGAAAATTGCTACTGTCCTACAAAACTATGTGCTTGGAGGCCCAACACGTGTCTACAAGAATATGGTTGCGTAGTAGACATCGAGCTCTTTTCTGGCGCCATTGCCGGGGAGGTTAGGTAAGTGGCACTCACATCCCATCAATGAAGCTCTTTTCTGGCGCCGTTGCCGGGGAGGTGAGTGCATGAAGGTATATATTTAGATCTTGCAATTGAATCTTTTAGTTTCTTGTTTTATCACTAGTTTGGTTTGTAAAAGAAAACATAAAAAATGGAATTGAGGTTGCATCATATTATTGATCATCTTTATAATATCTTTCTTGAAAATGATGGTTCGGAAAATTGTGCTCAACTGTTAGAAGAAGAAGTCAATAAAATGTTTGACACAATTTTTTTGAAATGATGAGCATGATTGCAATGTTGTTAGTATGAATTATTTGAATATCCATGATGCTAATGATATGCAAAGCCATATGCTTGGGGATGCTATGTTTGATGAAGATGATATTTTTAGTCCCCCAAGATTTGACGTGCAAATTTGTTATAATGATTGCATGCCTCCTATTTATGATGATTATAATGATGGAAGTGGATTTGCAGAGGTCATGACTTTATTTAGTGATGAATCCACCATTTTGGTAATGATGAAGATATTAAAATGATTGGTGTTTCTTCTATTAAATCTTTATTTAGTAATGTTAAACTTGATGAAAAGGGGATTGAAGAAGAGTCAACTTTAGTTAGAAGGCGTCCCCATAGTTCGGAGGGTGGAAATCTTAACGATGTTTTTTGATAAAAGTGGGTTTGGAGAGGTGAAAACTTTAAAAAGTGATGTACCCACTCTTTTGGATTACAAAGACTTTAATTATGATAGTTGTTCTTCGATTGAGTGTATTTCTTTGTTGTAATCAATGTTAAATTCACCCCATGCGTATGAACAAAATAAGGCTTTACTAAACATATTGTAGAAGCGATGATGAAAACTTTAAAAGAATGGAGATTTCAATACTAGAAAATTATATGATGAGTGGGAACCTACCATTAAAGTTAAAATTAAAAATTATGAGTGCAATGCTTTATGTGATTTGGGTGCTAGCGTTTCCACAATACCAAAATATCTATGCGATGTGCTAGGTTCTACCAATATGGATAAATGTTCTCTTAATTTGTACTTAGCGGATTCTACTATCAAGAAACCTTTGGCTAGGATAAATGATGTTCTTATTCTACTATCAAGAAACCTTTGTGCTTGATATTGAATGCAATCCGTCTTGTCCCATAATACTTGGTAGACCGTTCTTACAAACCATAGGTGTTGTTATTGTTATGAAAGAAGGGAATATAAAATTTCAGTTTTCATTAAAGAAAGTTATGGAACACTTCCCTAGAAAAATAATTAATCAACCATATGAATCCATTATGAGGGCAACCTAAAGAGTCGATTTTAAAGATGAAAACACTTGAAACTATGCATTACGCTTATCTAGGGGCGTAAAATGATAGCGCTAGTTGGGAGGCAACCCAATAATTATCTTAAATTTCTTGTTTATTTTACTATTTCCTTATGTGCACACAATTGTGCTACTATTATGTTTGTGTTTTTGTGTTTAAATTATTTTTTGTGCCAAGTAAGGCCTTTGGGATGATTTGGATGATAGTTGCTTTGATTCTGTGCAAAAATAGAAACTTTTACGTCCAGTAGCAGAATTGTTAAAATTTTCTGGAGCATTATAAAATTCTAATTTTAAAAACAATAATTGATATACAAAGTTTCCGCATTTTCCTATTTTTCTAGAATTTTTGGAGTTACAGACATATGGTCAATGTTCGAATTGCTATAGATTGTTCTGTTTTTTGACAAATTCTATTTTTGTTGCGTTGTTTGCTTGTTTTTGATGAATCTATGGATTTTATCGGGGGGTATAAGCCATGTTGAAGTTCGAATACAATAGGTATAATGCAATGATAAAATATGAATGGGTTTGCAACAGTACCTAAAGTAGTGATTTGCTTTATTATACTAACGGATCTCACGAAGGTTTTGTTAAGTTTTGTGTGCTGAAGTTTTCAAGTTTTAAGTGAGATCGCGATGGATGAAGGAATAAGGAGTGGCAAGAGCCTAAGATTGGGGATTCCCAAGGCACCCCAAGGTAATATTCAAGGACTCCCAAGCAACTAAGCTTGGGGATGCCCCGGAAGGCATCCCCTCTTTCTTGTACCGACCATCAGTAATTTTACTTGGAGCTATATTTTCATTTATCACATGGTATGAGTTTGCTTGGAGCGCCGTGTATTATATGAGTCTTTGCTTTTTTTGCTTTTTTTGCTTTTTAGTTTGTCACAATCATCTTTTCTGGACATACCTTTTTGAGAGGGAAACACATTTTCATGATTTGTTAGAATACTCTATGTGCTTCACTTATATCTTTTGATCTAGGCAGTTGCTCTAGTACTTCACTTATATCTTTTTGAGACCAGCGGTGATTATAGTTTGAAGAAATAGATGAACTCTAATGCTTCACTTATATCTTTTTGAGAGTTGATAATAGTAATGGTAATTTGCACAACATATGAATTTGGTCCCAATGTGATGAATATTCAAGAAGGATATAATAAAAACTTTCATATAGATCATTGGATATGATAAGTTTGATTCCTTGCAATAGTTTTGCGATATGGAGATGATAATTTGTGAGTTATGCTAGTGAGTAATTTTGATTTAGTAAGAATATTGGTGTTAAGGTTTGTGATTCCCTATGCATAGACGTAAAGTCAATAGTTATGCAACGAAGTTACATCCTACTTATGATGCATTATTCAGTGTTAGTTATTCTCAATGCATGTTTATGACCGTTTTCGTTTTTCGGTTGGTTGCTTCTCAATCTATTTGCTAGCCTTCATTTGTAGTAAGTGGAAATACTGCTTGTGCATCCAATTTCTTAAACCCAAAGTTGTGCCAAATGAGTCCAACATACCTACATAACTATAAGTGGTATTTACATGCCGTTCCAAGTAAATTTGCATGTGCCAACTCTAATAATTCAAAAAAAATCTGTTTTATATGCCTGTACCGCTCATGAAGCGACAGGGGGTGGTCAATATCTTTCATGCTACATGGGTTATTCTCAAGATGAGTGTTTATTCACTTGTCATTGCATGAGAAAATGGCAAGGTATTAGGGATGCCCAATCCCGAAATGAAAAAATAAATAATAATAAATTCCTTGGGAAGTTGAAAGTTTGGAAGGCACCCGTGGATACGGCTAGCCATGGATTGTGAAAGAATGGTGGAAGAGAAATAAACTTTATATTTCTGTTTGAGAACTGCCTATAATGTGTATAGCATGGGAGATATTGAAAATTTTCGGTCGTGACGTTGATAGGAAAAGCATGCCTTTCTCAAAAATAATTCCACCTCTATTTTAAACCTTGAGCTCTGGCACCTCTGCAAATCTCTGCTTCCCTTTGCGAAGGGCCTATCTATTTTATTTTTATGCAATTTTTATTTTTATTTTGAGTCTCCATATTCTCTTATAAAGCACTAACTGGAGAGCATTATTGTCATACTTGTGCATTGGGTGTAGTAAATATTGAGTGTATTTCATGAATGGATCAATGACTGAGCATATTGGGCTAGGGATAACTTTCTTTAGCATTGATATTTTGAAAGACATGGTTGCTTGTTGGTATAATTGAGTATTTATATTTTCATGTCAAAGTATAGAGTATTGCTTTGAATCACTCAAGTCCAAAATCCATGCCATAAAGAAAAGATTTTATGATGAATATGATAGGTAGCATTCTGCTACGTCTTGAGCTTGCGTTGGTTTTCCCCGAAGAGGAAGGGATGATGCAACAGAGTAGCGTAAGTATTTCCCTCAGTTTTTTAGAACCAAGGTATCAATCCAGTAGGAGCCCACGCTCAAGTCCCTCGTACCTGCACAAACCGATAGCTACTCGCAACCAACACGATTAGCGGTTGTCAAGCCCTTCACGGTCACTTACAAGAGTGAGATCTGATAGATAGAATATTTTTGGTATTTTTGGTATAAAGATGCAAAGTAAAAAAGTAAAGGCAAAGTAAATAGCAAAACAATATAAAAGTGATGGAGATTGATATGATGAGAATAGACCCGGGGGCCATAGGTTTCACTAGTGGCTTCTCTCAAGAGCATAAGTATTCTACGGTGGGTGAACAAATTACTATTGAGCAATTGATAGAATTGTGCATAATTATGAGAATATCTAGGCATGATCATGTATATAGGCATCACGTCTGTGACAAGTAGATCGAAACGATTCTACATCTACTACTATTACTCCAATTATCGACCGCTATCCAGCATGCATCTAGAGAATTAAGTTAAAAACAGAGTAACGCCTTAAGCAAGATGACATGATGTAGAGAGATAAATTCATGCAATATGAAATAAACCCCATCTTGTTATCCTCGATGGCAATGATACAATACGTGCCTTGCTACCCCTTCTGTCACTAGGTAAGGACACCGCAAGATCGAATCCAAAGCTAAGCACTTCTCCCATGGCAAGAACTACCAATCTAGTTGGCCAAACCAAACGGATAATTCAAAGAGACTTGCAAAGATAACCAACCATGCATAAAAGAATTCAGAGAAGATTCAAATATTATTCATAGATAGATTTGATCATAAACCCACAATTCATCGTTCTCAACAAACACACCGCAAAAATAAGATTACATCGAATAGATCTCCACGAGAGAGGGGGAGAACTTTGTATTGAGATTCAAAGAGAGAGAAGAAGCCATCTAGCTACTAACTATGGACCCGAAGGTCTGAGGTAAACTACTCACACTTCATCGGAGGGGCTAGGATGATGTAGAAGCCCTCCGTGATGACGGCCCTCTTCCGGCGGAGCTCCGGAACAGGCCCCAAGATGGGATCTCGTGGATACAGAAAGTTGCAGCGGTGGAATTAGGGTTTTGGCTCCTGTTCTGATCATTTGGGGGTACGTGTGTACATATAGGAGGAAGGAGTACGTCGGTGGAGCATCGAGGGGCCCACGAGGCAGGGGGCGCGCCCTAGGGGGGCGCCCCCCACCCTCGTGACCACCTCTTTGATCCCTTGCAGTAGGGTCCAAGTCTCCTGGATCACGTTTGGCGAGAAAATCACGTTTCCGAAGATTTTATTCCGTTTGGACTCTGTTTGATATTCTGTTTATCCGAAACACTGAAATAGGCAAAAGACAGCAATTCTGGGCTGGGCCTCCGGTTAATAGGTTAGTCCCAAAAATAATATAAAAGTGGAAAATAAAGCCCATATAGTCCAAAACAGTAGATAATATAGCATGGAGCAATCAAAATTTATAGATACGTTGGAGACGTATCAGGCATCCCCAAGCTTAATTCCTGCTCGTCCTCGAGTAGGTAAATGATAAAAAGAGAATTTTTGATGCGGAGTGCTACTTGGCATAATTTCAATGTAAATCTTCTTAGTTGTGGTATGAATATTCAGATTATAAAGATTCAAGACAAAAGTTTATATTGACATAGAAAATAATAATACTTCAAGCATACTAACAAAGCAATTATGTCTTCTCAAAATAACATGGCCAAAGAAAGGTATCCCTACAAAATCATATAGTCTGGCTATGCTCCATCTTCCCCACACAAAGTATTTAAATCATGCACAACCTCGATGAAAAGCCAAGCAATTGTTTCATACTCTAACTTTTTCAAAACTTTTTCAATCTTCACGCAATACATGAGCGTGAGCCATGGATATAGCACTATAGGTGGAATAGAATGGTGGTTGTGGAGAAGACAAAAAGGAGAAGATAGTCTCACATTAACTAGGCGTATCAATGGGCTATGGAGATGCCCATCAATAGATATCAATGTGAGTGAGTAGGGATTGCCATGCAATGGATGCACTAGAGCTATAAATGTATGAAAGCTCAACAAAAGAAACTAGTGGGTGTGCATCCAACTTGCTTGCTCACGAAGACCTAGGGCAATTTGAGGAAGCCCATCATTGGAATATACAAGCCAAGTTCTATAACATAAAATTCCCACTAGTATATGAAAGTGATAACATATGAGACTCTATATGAAGAACATGGTGCTACTTTGAAGCACAATATATGAGACTTGCTATATCATGGTACTACTTTGAAGCACAAGTGTGGAAAAAAGGATAGTAGCATTGCCCCTTTTTATTTATTTATTTTTTTGGGCCTTCTTTTTTTTCTTTGGCCTTTCTCTTTTTTTGGGATAATGCTCTATTGAATGATGATCATCACACTTCTATTTATTTACAACTCAATGATTACAACTCGATACTAAAACAAAGTATGACTCTATATGAATGCCTCCGGCGGTGTACCGGGATATGCAATGAATCACGAGTGACAAGTATGAAATAATTATGAACGGTGGATTTGCCACAAATACTATGTCAACTACATGATCATCATGCTAAGCAATATGACAATGATGGATATGTCATGATGAACTAGATGGTGGAAAATTGCATGGCAATATATCTCGGAATGGCTATGGAAATGCCATAATAGGTAGGTATGGTGGCTGTTTTGAGGAAGGTATATGGTAGGTGTATGATACCGGCGAAAGTTGCGCGGTATTAGAGAGGCTAGCAAGGGTGGAAGGGTGAGAGTGCGTATAATCCATGGACTCAACATTAGTCATAAAGAACTCATATATGTATTGCAAAAATTTAGAAGTTATCAAAGCAAAGTATTACGCGCATGCTCCTAGGGGGATAGATTGGTAGGAAAAGACCATTGCTCGTCCCCGACCGCCACTCATAAGGAAGACAATCAATAAATAAATCATGCTCCGACTTCATCACATAACGCTTCACCATACGTGCATGCTACGGGAATCACAAACTTCAACACAAGTATTCTTTAAATTCACAACTACTCAACTAGCATGACTTTAATATTATCACCTCCATATCTCTAAACAATTATCATGCTTCAATCTTTTCTTAGTATTCAACACACTCAAAAGAAAGTTTCACAAATCTTGAATACCAAGCATATTATTATTAGGCAAATTACCATGCTATTAAGAGACTCTCAAATTAATTTAAGTGAAGCATGAGAGATCAATAGTTTCTTTAAAACATATCCACCATCGTGCTCTAAAAGATCTAAGTGAAGCACATAGAGCAAAATTATCTAGCTCAAAAGATATAAGTGAAGCACATAGAGCAAAATTATCTAGCTCAAAAGATATAAGTGAAGCACATAGAGTAAAATTATCTAGCTCAAAAGATATAAGTGAAGCACATAGAGTATTCTATCAAATTTTAATTCATGTATGGCTCTCTCAAAAGGTGTGTACAGCAAGGATGATTTTGGCATACTAAAAAACAAATACACAAATAATACAAGACGCTCCAAGCAAAACACATATCATGTTGGTGAATAAAAATATAGCTCCAAGTAAATTACCGATGGAAGTGGACGAAAGAGGGGATGCCTTCCGGGGGCATCCCCAAGCTTTGAATTTTTCGTGTCCTTGGATTATCTTGGGGGTTCCATGGTCATCCCCAAGGTTAGGCCCTTGCCACTCCTTGTTCCATGATCCATCAAAAGAATTCACCCAAAACTTGAAAACTTCACAACACAAAACTCAAAATAGAAAACTCGTGAGCTCTGTTAGCGAAAGAAAACAAAAGACCACTTCAAGGTACTGTAATGAACTCATTCTTTATTTATATTGGTGTTAAACCTACTATATTCCAACTTCTCTATGGATTATAAACTATTTTACTAGCCATAGATTCATCAAAATAAGCAAACAACACACGAAAAACAGAATCTGTCAAAAACAGAACAGTCTGTAGTAATCTGTAGCTAGCGCAAGATCTGGAACCCCAAAAATTCTAAAATAAATTGCTGGACGTGAGGAATTTATCTATTAATCATCTGCAAAAAGAATTAACTAAATAGTACTCTTCAAATAAAAATGACAGCAGTTCTCGTGAGCGCTAAAGTTTCTGTTTTTACAGCAAGTTCAACAAGACTTTCCCCAAGTCTTCCCAACGGTTCTACTTGGCACAAACACTAATTAAACACAAAAAACACAACCAAAACAGAGGCTAAATAATTTATTTAATGAATAACAGCAAGGATAAATATTGGGTTGTCTCCCAACAAGCGCTTTTCTATAAATCCTTAAAGCTAGGCATTGATAATTTTAATGATGCTCACATGAAAGACAAGAATTGAAGCACAAACAGAGCATCATAAAACACTTGACAAACACATCTAAGTCTAACATACTTCCTATGCATAGGCATTTTATGGGCAAACAAATTATCAAGGCAAGCGAAAACTAGCATATGCAAGGAAGCGGAAAGAAACAATAGCAATCTCAACATAACGAGAGGTAATTTAGTAACATGAAAATTTCTACCACCATATTTTCCTCTCTCATAATAATTATATGTAGGATCATAAGCAAATTCAACAAAATAGCTATCACATAGAATATTTTCAACACAATCCACATGCATGCAAAGTTGACACTCTTCCAAAATAGTGGGATTAACATTAACTAAAGTCATGACCTTTCCAAACCCACTTTTAATATTATTGCAAACATTATAATCAATCTCATATTCATCATGGGGTTTAAATAAATTTTCAAGATCAAAAGAAGAATCACCCCAATCACGATCATTGCAACAAGTAGAGGACATAGCAAAACTAGCATCCCCAAGCTTAGGGTTTTGCATATTATTAGCACAATTGACATCAAGAGAATTTATAATAAAATCATTGCAATCATGCTTTTTATTCAAAGATCTATCGTGAAGCACTTCATCACAATTTTCAGATTTACGGATTTCAGGCAAAAGCTTATAAAGATAATCTAGTGCATCCAAATCACTAGGAATTGGTTCATCATAATTGGATCTCTTAAAAAGATTGGCAAGCGGATGAGGATCCATAGATCTTAGGTTCTCTGTTTAGTAATAAATAAACAACTATTCCAACCATACGAGCAAACAAGAAACGGGCAAAGAGAGGCAAATAGAGAGGGAGGATAGAGAGAGAGAGGGCGAATAAAGCGGCAAGGGTGAATTGGGGGGAGAGGAAAACGAGAGGCAAATGGCAAATAATGTAATGTGAGAGATAGGGATTGTGATGGGTACTTAGTATATTGACTTTTTGTGTAGATTCCCCGGCAACGGCGCCAGAAATCCTTCTTGCTACGTCTTGAGCTTGCGTTGGTTTTCCCCGAAGAGGAAGGGATGATGCAGCAGAGTGGCGTAAGTATTTCCCTCAGTTTTTGAGAACCAAGGTATCAATCCAGTAGGAGCCCACGCTCAAGTCCCTCGTACCTGCACAAAGCGATAGCTACTCGCAACCAACGCGATTAGGGGTTGTCAAGCCCTTCACGGTCACTTACGAGAGTGAGATCTGATAGATAGAATATTTTTGGTATTTTTGGTATAAAGATGCAAAATAAAAAGTAAAGGCAAAGTAAATAGCAAAAAAATATAAAAGTGATGGAGATTGATATGATGAGAATAGACCCGGGGGCCATAGGTTTCACTAGTGGCTTCTCTCAAGAGCATAAGTATTCTATGGTGGGTGAACAAATTACTATTGAGCAATTGATAGAATTGTGCATAATTATGAGAATATCTAGGCATGATCATGTATATAGGCATCACGTCCGTGATAAGTAGATTGAAACGATTCTGCATCTACTACTATTACTCCACTCATCGACCGCTATCCAGCATGCATCTAGAGTATCAAGTTAAAAACAGAGTAACGCCTTAAGCAAGATGGCATGATGTAGAGAGATAAATTCATGCAATATGAAATAAACCCCATCTTGTTATCCTCGATGGCAATGATACAATACGTGCCTTGCTAGCCCTTCTGTCACTGGGTAAGGACACCGCCAGATCGAACCCAAAGCTAAGCACTTCTCCCATGGCAAGAACTACCAATCTAGTTGGTCAAACCAAACGGATAATTCGAAGAGACTTGCAAAGATAACCAATCATGCATAAAAGAATTCAGAGAAGATTCAAATATTATTCATTGATAGACTTGATCATAAACCCACAATTCATCGGCCTCAACAAACACACCGCAAAAAGAAGATTACATCGAATAGATCTCCACGAGAGAGGGGGAGAACTTTGTGTTGAGATTCAAAGAGAGAGAAGAAGCCATCTAGCTACTAACTATGGACCCGAAGGTCTGAGGTAAACTACTCACACTTCATCGAAGGGGCTAGGATGGTGTAGAAGCCCTCCGTGATGACGGCCCTCTTCCGGCGGAGCTCCAGAACAGGCCCCAAGATGGGACCTCATGGATACAGAAAGTTGCGGCGGTGGAATTAGGGTTTTGGCTCCTGTTCTGATCGTTTGGGGGTACGTGTGTATATATAGGAGGAAGGAGTACGTCGGTGGAGCACCGAGGGGCCCACGAGGCAGGGGGGCGCACCCTAGGGGGGCGCCCCCCACCCTCGTGACCACCTCTTTCATCCCTTGCAGTAGGGTCCAAGTCTCCTGGATCACGTTTGGCGAGAAAATCACGTTTCCGAAGATTTTATTCCGTTTGGACTCTGTTTGATATTCTGTTTATCCGAAACACTGAAATAGGCAAAAAAATAGCAATTCTGGGCTGGGCCTCTGATTAATAGGTTTGTCCCAAAAATAATATAAAAGTGGAAAATAAAGCCCAATATAGTCTAAAACAGTAGATAATATAGCATGGAGCAATCAAAAATTATAGATACGTTGGAGATGTATCACATTCCATATCAAAAATTCTCTTTTTATCATTTACCTACTCGAGGACGAGCAATAATTAAGCTTGGGATGCTTGATACGTCTCCAACGTATCTATATTTTTTTATTGTTCCATGATATTATAGTATCAATCTTGGATGTTTTATATGCACTTACAAGCAATTATATATCATTTTCTGGAACTAACCGATTAACTTAGTGCCCAATGCCAGTTGCTGTTTTTTTGCCTGTGTTTGGTTTTTCAGAATATCAGTACCAAACGAAATCGAAATGCCACGAAACTCTTTGGAGATTTTTTTCTGGACATAAGAGACCCTAGAAGCTTCGGAAGAGGGCCAGAAGATGGAGCAGTGGCCCACGAGGCACCAGGGCGCGCCCTGGTGGCTCGTGGGGCCCACGTGGCTCCATTTGACCTAACTCCGCCTCTATGAGTTCTCTAAAATCGGGAAACCAACAAAGAGCCAACCAAAATACTATTTCAGCCGTCGCGAGTTCCTGTTCTAGCGAGATCCCATATGGAGGCCTTTTCCGACACTCTGTCGGAGGGGGAATCAATCACGGAGGGGCTCTACATCAACCTTACTGCCCTTCCGATGATGTGTGAGTAGTTTACCACAGACCTACGGGTCCATAGTTAGTAGCTAGATGTCTCTCTCTCTCCCTCTCTCTCTCTCTCTCTGATCTTTAATACAATGTTCTCCTCGATGTTCCTAGAGTTCTATTCGATGTAATCACTTTTGCGGTGTGTTCGTTGGGATCCGATGAATTGTGAGTTTGTGATCAGATTATCCATGAATATTGTTTGAGTTTTTCTGAAATCTTTTATGCATGATTATTATAGCTTCGTATTTCTCTTCGATCTATTGATTTCATTTGGGCAACTAGATTAATTTTCTTGCAATGGGAGAGGTGCTTTGTGATGGATTCGATCTTGCAGTGCTCAAACCCAGTGACAGAAAGGGACATGGCATGTATTTGTATCATTGTCATTAAGATAAAAATATGGGGATTATTCATGCGTGAGTTTACTTTGTCTACATCATGCCATCTTTCTTAAGGCGTTACTCCGTTCTTTATGAACTTAATACTCTGGATGCATGCTGGATAGCGATTGATGTGTGGAGTAATAGTAGTAGATGCAGAATCATTTCGGTCTACTTGTCTCGGACTTGATGCCTATATACATGATCATTTCCTTGGATATCGTCACGATTGTTTGCTTTTCTATCAATTGCCCAACAGTAATTTATCTAACCACATTATGCTATTTTCAAGAGAGAAGCCTCTAGTGAAAACTATGACCCCCAGGTCTACTTTTATCATATATTTAAAATCCTAATAATACATTGGTGTAATTTTAATTTATTTATTTTATTTTGTATTTTTGTCCAATCTGTCTATCAATCACTACACAATTTAACCTTTAGACCAAGCCGAGAACGAATCCTTCTCATCTTTGTTCCTTTCTGTCTAGTCTCACAAAGGAACGCCAACATGGGGGAATGCGACTGAGTAATAGTTGGAGCAGGTCATGCAAAAGTTGGGTTTCTCTCGCCATTGCGTGGAGTGGATAATGTCTTGTGTCACGTCGATGAGGCATTCTATCAAATTAAACGGGACCCTCTTGGATTAATTTGCACCGCCGCGTGGTCTTCGGCAAGGCGACCCTCTCTCCCCGTTTTTATTTCTGTTTGTGGCTGATGGTTTATCTCCAATTCTCAATCATAGTGTTTTGGAGAATGAAATTACGCCTATTAAGGTATGCAGAAGAGCTCCTGGTATTTCTCATCTATTGTTTGTTGATGATACAATGTTATTTTTTGAGGCTTCTCGTGTTCAAGCCGAAAGAATTAAACATGCTCTGGGTCTTTATAGCAATGCAACGGGACAAAGTTTAAACTTTAATAAGTGCTCAATACTCTTTGGTAGTTCAGGCCATGTTCTCATGCATGAGGAAGTTAGAGAGGCTTTGAATGTTACTACTTCGGTTTTCGAGGAGAAACATTTGGGTCTTCCAACTCCTGATGGTCGAATGTCTAAAGGAAGATTCCAAAATTTGCAAATGAGGTTGACCAAATAACTAATTTAGTGGGGGGAGGGGTGGACTTCTTGCTCAGCCTGGCAGAGAGACACTTATCAAATCGGTTGCTCAAGCATTGTCGACATATATCATGGGTGTATTCAAATTGCCATTCTCGGTATGTGATGAACTCACCAGGATGATGAGAAGCTTCTATTGGGGTTTTGCTGATGGTAAGAGGAAAGTACATTGCCGTGCTTGGGGCGATTTAATGCAACCAAAGGATAGGGGTGGGGCTGGTTTTCAAGACTTCCGTCTCTTTAACCAAGCTCTACTTGCTTGACAAGCATGGATACTAATTTCTGATCCCAATAGCCTATGTGCTCGAGTTTTGAAAGCTAGATATTATTCGAAGGGGAAGTTGGAGGATACATTTTTTTACTAGTAATGCATCGTCTACATGGCAAGCAATAAGTTATGGTCTCCAGCTTTTGAAGAAGGGTATTGTATGGAGAGTTGGTAACTGCAGGAGCATAAGCGTGTGGCGTCATAACTGGATTCCGAGGCCTTTCTCGTTTTTTTAAGAAAAGGAGGATGACCCCCGACCTCTGCATCTGGGCGATGCATACGGCCACTTTATTAATTATTTTCACAAGACCTTACAAAGTCATACAATAATAAGACTAAAGCCGCCATCTAAGCAACAAACTGTCACTACACCTATCCAGTTGATGAAGGGGCGCAGATAGCCTGGGCCTAATACCAAACAGACATCACAGCCAAGCCTAACATCTAAGACCTGAAACCCCAACTTAGTCACTTGCCAGGTTTGGGGCACACACTGGTCCGGCGTGCTCTCAGAGGCCGCCACCGCCAACTGCCATCGCTCCATCTTCAGAACTGTACTGATGCATCAACCTTGCTCAGTCTAGCTATCGTCGACGCCACCACGGCGCCCAACGGCACCTCCTCCCTGCGCGCAAACAGCTGAGCGCGTCGTGGTTGCCACTGATACACCTCAGCGCCATGTTGCCAAGTACCACCAGCCGACACAGCTTGAAGTCCTTGGAAAATCTGTCGTGCGTAGCACCTGCCGACCAGGTATGACAAAAGCGTAGCACCTGTCGGTCAGGCATGACTTGACATCTCCACTGAAGCTCCGTGCAAGACGAAGCCGCTCCACCTCCTGCCTCTGACTTCCAGCGCTGCTCCACAAATGATGCTCCTAAAAGAGAAACGACACCGCAGTGCCGCCATCGTCCGATCTGGAACACCAGATTCTAGGGTTTCCCCCAGAGCAGCACGAGTGGGTCGACAGTAGTTACACGATGATGCCTCCATCAAGGTAACGGCGAGAACGCCGCCATCGCCTGCCGTCGGCTCGGTTTTCACCGGCAACCATGTCTCCCCTACTCGCAGCCGGGGCTAGATGATGGATCTCGAGATCCGATCACCAAGCCTCTGGCCGGCCATCTCTGGAAGAAGATGACCACCACGTCCACCAGCGTCACCACGCCGGGCATGCGTCTCCACCGGCACCCCCATGGTGCCTAGAGGCCGACAAGCCCCGATGAACACCACGCCTCGCTAGCCGCCATGGCCCAGACCCAAGCACCACCAGATGGATCGGGGTCAAGGGCCCCAAGCCGCAGCCGCCGCGGAGGCGGCACCACGGACGGTGCCCTGCCCTCCACCCCGCCGTAGGACCGAGTCATCGCCGGAGCTCCGCCGCGCCACGCCGCCAAGCCGCCACCGGAAGAACTCGCGCCGCCGCCAGGGGAGAGAGAGAGACGCGCCAGGGAGAGGCCCCGCCACCACCGGCACTGCCCGGGCTTTGCCCGGCTGTGTCCCTCGGCAGCGGCGAGGGGGTGGGAGGGTGAAGGAGGGCCGGCGGCAGAGGGAGCTAGGGTTCCCCCGAGGCCTTTCTCATATAGGCCCATCATGGTGTAGGGTAGATGTCGAATATGTTTTGTGTCTGAACTGCTCAATGATAACGGGGCATGGATCATGGACTACTTCAGAAATATTTTTTGCCTGCAAATGTTTCTAAAATCCTCAAAATTTGAGCCTCTCCAAGGTTAGAGGAGGACACGATCGCTTGGGGTCCAGGTAACCACATAATTTTCTCAGTCAAGAGTGCTTACAATTTGGCTTTCGATGAGGCACACACAGAGGCGTCCACTGACTCTAGTTCTAGACCTGATGGGAGTAGGAGTTGTTGGAAGTTGATCTGGTCATGTGATGTACCTCCGACAGTATGGAATTTTGCGTGGAGAGTGGCCACTAACTCGCGCCCTACTTGGCAAAAGAGGTTTACCAGGGGATTGGAGATTGATGATTTATGCTCGAGATGCTCCGCTGTATCGGAGGACAATTTTCATTCCTTATGCCGCTGCCCTCTATCACGTGAGTTATGGAATACCATGTCTAATGTTTGGACTATGCCGAACCTAGCCTCTATCTAGAACAATGGAAGTGAATGGCTACTCTATGTTTTAGAACCCCTTTCTGACATTGGGCAAAGTATGGTGCTGATGACACTTTGGCGAGCGTGGCATATCCGTAATGAGGTCATTCATCACAAGCCACCACCGCCTATGGAAGCCTCCAATCGTTTTCTTGTTAGTTATCTAAGTTGGACCTATCACCCGATTCCAATAAAGGGAAGCAAATTGTCACATATGATAAACTTCTGGTTCGACCACATGTGATTACGTCTCCGACACCTGCTAAGTGGATTTTGCCTCAAACTGGTTGGGTCAAATTAAATACTGATGGATCATATGATGAGGAGTTGAGGACAGCTTAGCTGGAGCAGGTATAGTGCTCAGAGATGACATGGGCAGTATTATCTTTTCTTCCCACATACAACTATTTTGTTGTAGAGATGCACTCGAAGCGGAATTGTGTGCTTGCATGGAGAGCCTTTCGTTTGCCATTTAGAGAAGTGATTTTCCAATTATCATTGAGATGGATTCAATTGTTGCAGTCAAGCTTATCCAGGCGAAGGAAACAGATAGATCGATCTTTACTTCATTTATCAAGGAGATTAGGTATTTTATGAATCTTCGTGAATGTTGTATTACTCATGTAGCTCGCTCACAAAATAAAGTTAGTGATAGTCTAGCTAATTTTGCTCGTACTGAACGGAGAACCATGATTTGGGTAGGTTCTGCCCTGATGAGTCTGTCGTGCTAGCTGCTCATAATTGTAAGGACTTGGTGAGTTGAGTAATACAATTATTTCACCCGCAAAAAAAAATATGTACATTTGTTTTTTCCGGGTAAAAAAAAGGTTGAGGTTGAGTAATCCCTGTAGACACTACCACACGGGAGTGGGTGACCAATCCCTTTTGCAGCTTCATCAGTTACCAGCAGCTTGCATCGGTTCCCTGGGACCTCACCTCAGTGTACGGCACGGCGTGCAGATGCCATCCACGTGAAACACGTTGCCCGGGTCCACATTTCTGCTGATGCCTGCTCTGCCGTGAATAATTGCACTCGCCCGCCTCCCCTTGCCTTGCTGCCCGTCACCACTGCCGACGCCTGCCTCCTCCTCGATCTCCCATTCTCACCTTCCCGCCCCCCAGCACCGCCGGGACATTCCTCCCGAACCGTCGCCATGGCAACCGCCGTTCCACCGATCATGTGAGTGAGCGAAGCAGCAAGGCACAGTATCTTTGTTTGTGCAGTGATGTAGCCTGGCGCTCTGGCCGTTCCGGATCTCGACTAAATTACTCGATTTGCTAACGTCGTGTGCCTTTCTGTAATTTAACATATGCGCAGCTCCCCGAAGGAAGATCTCCCCCCTCCACTGACCTCCGCCTCCGAGCCCCCTCCGCTCTTCGACGGCACCACCAGGTAAAATCTAACCACACAGCAAGAAACCAAATTGCACTGCAGGTGTATCTTGTATTCTTGATTACAACTTTCCAGTTCTGCACAGATCAAGGGGTGATTTGGTATTTTATTTGCTTGGTGTAGGCTGTATCTTGCATATCACTGCCCGTACGCGCAGCGCGCTTGGATTGCCAGGAACTGCAAGGTAGTGCTAGTGGGAGTGTTCTTTGATTCACAGACGCAGCCCATACTTTCAGCTCAGCGGTCTTGTATTTTGTTAGCTCGTGCTAGTTCTTTTTGTATGCCTTCAGTGGTCCTATGCTAAGTTGAATCTTCTTTCTGTATTATTTTGTCCAGGGTTTACAGGACAAGATCAAGGTAGTCGCCATAGATCTGGCGGACAGGCCAGCTTGGTACAAGGAGAAAGTTTACCCGGAGAACAAGGTAGTATGATTGATCTCTTTTACTTCTCACCTGTATGTACAAGAAGAATCTTTTACTGCAGTTTATCATTTCTGTTCATTCATGCACGCTTCCTTTATAATCTGGCAGGTGCCTGCCCTGGAGCATAACAACCAGGTGAAAGGAGAGAGCTTGGATTTGGTCAAGTACATTGACAGCAATTTTGATGGCCCAGCATTGCTGCCTGATGTAAGGCAGATATATCCAATGAGTCTTCATATGTGCAATGTTTGTTAAACGGTGCAAAATTTTGTCGGTGGTATTAAAGTTTGCGTTCATATAAATTGGTAGGATTCTGCAAAGAAGCAGTTTGCTGAGGAACTGCTTGCGTTCAGCGATGGGTTTAATAGTGCATTTTTCTCATGCTTACGCTCCAAGGGAGATGTGTCAGATGAAGCCGGTAAAAGGAGCACACCAATATTTGTTTGAGTTTTTTTTTTTTGCATTTTATACTCATAATTTAATTTACTCATGTCATGTCTTCCATTAGCTGCTGCTGTGGATAAAATAGAAGCTGCCTTGGGGAAGTTCAGCGATGGCCCATTCTTCCTTGGCCAATTCAGTTTGGTATGTCACTCCACCTGGGAATCCTTTCCTTTTCCCTTAGCCGTGCCCAAATTTGGTAGAATTATGAAAAGAACTGTAGTTTGTTGTGATTTTTTTTAGGTGGACATTGCGTATGTACCATTCATCGAAAGGTTTCAGATATTCTATTCTGGCATCAAGAAGGATGATCTTGCCAAGGGAAGGCCCAACCTGCACAAATTCATTGAGGTAAGTAATTCAGGTTGATGCTAGATGAGATTATTCACATTGTTTGGAAGAGTTGTTCTGACAAGACTGTATAGTGTAACATACCCCTAGTACACTCTGATGCAACTCAATCTCATGTCAGTTCTCCAATTCGGCATGTTACAGGAAGTGAACAAGGTCGACGCATATACACAGACCAAATTGGACCCACAGTTTCTACTTGATCAAATGAAGGAGAAGTTTGGGGTACGATGTTTCCTTATATCTCGGCATCGGTTCGTGTTATCTTCCAATCCCGATAAAAACTTACACGCTAATTTTAACTTTTCAGATTGCTTGAAGATGTGACCAAGGATAACCAAATATGCATGCCAGGGAATCGCTGCAGAATAGCAGATTTAGACTCGGGGGTGTTGCAATATATTTTGAATAAAAGATGCATGCCATGCATATAGGCCATGCTTTTATATAGAGAATAAACAGACAAACTGGGTCTTATTGTAAACTTTTATTGTCTCGTAAAGGATGATCATTCTGAGTTGTGCTGAATGCTCGTGAACTTTTCTTAATGAACCGGTGCTCCTTTCTTACTCCTATCAATTTTAGTTGTCCACACCACACGTGTGCTGATCATACATATTAAGGGGTTGCTAGCAGTATCGACTACATACAGATTCATCATTCATGCGTTCGCTCGGGCGTGGTGGGAATGCGTACTTAATCAGTTCATATCTGATAATGGTGATGCCACAAACCTGTCCTAATCGCTCTATGTCGGTGCCTCGTAGTTTCTTCCCCGTACGAGGCTCCTAATTGAAATGTGAAATGCTTGGCGTGTACGTTCAACGAGCTCCAGGGAGATAACGAAGAGCTGCGGACCAAAGTCACTGTCCAAACGAGTTAAAGTCAGTGTCCTCGGCATGTTTTCAACCATCCGATAGTACGATGCCGACTAATTGTCTCCGGCGAATGTGCGGCCTATATCGTGGCACCAACCGCCGTGACATGGCTTCAGCCATTACCGCTCGCTTCTTCTTCTTCTTCTTCTTCTTCTTCTTCCACGCTAGCTCGGCCGTCACAGCTGACGTCTGTGCTCCCTCAAAGTTTTCTTCGTACTTCTCCATCAGCCCTACTTCCGTTTACCAGTCCGCACAGTGGAAGTGCTTTATATACGCTTACAAAAATGTATACTAGTACATTTTGTGCGTCGCAATGGCAGCGTCTCCAGCAAGCAAGTACTGCAAAGTTCCTTCCCTGCTTAAAATTACTCTGCTGCCGCGCGTGATCACTAGATGGATTTTCTACTCCATGATCGCTTGCTCGCTGATCGCTCTATGAAAAATCTGTAGGTTTGCAGGGGAAGCTCTCCCGCCTACCTTGACACCCGCTTGCCAGCAGCCACCTCTCTACGATGGCGCAACCAGGTCGTCTGCTTACTACTCCCTCCGTTCAGAATTACTTGTCGCAGAAATAGATGTATCTAGACGTATTTTAATTTTAGATACATTCATTTCCGAGACAAGTAATTCCGAACGGAGGGAGTACGTACTGCTTTGCTTTCTTCTCCGAAACTTCCTTTCCTCAAACATGTAGCACCCTAAGCTCACTCAACATCTCTGCATGTTCCTCTTTGCGGGCACCGATATCTACATGTTCATGTTCGTTTTGACATATCTCTGTGCTCATGTGTGAGAAGCTGGGATTACAGGTTGTACATGGCGTACGTTTGCCCATATGCGCAGCGAGCATGGATCGCGAGGAACTGCAAGGTACCAACCGATCGAGCTCATCTTCCGATGATCGATGCTCTTTTTCTCTCCATATGAGTTGTCTTCTTTGGTTAGGTTCACTCCATGTTGTGATTTTTGTAATTCGATTTGTTTACGGTACCAGGGTTTGCAGCACAAGATCTTGCTTGTCCCCATCGATTTGGCGGATAGGCCAGCGTGGCTCAGAAAGATTTACCCCAAGAATCAGGTATGGCTAGACTAAAATACATGGCGTCTCCTATTTAGATTGTCAAAGTACTCCTAACATTCTTTTATCGAGTGTTAAGATGTTCCTTTTCCCCCCGACAAGGTACCCTGCCTAGAGCACAACAACAAAATGATAGGAGAGAGTTTGGATTTGATCAAGTACATAGACAGCAATTTCGAAGGCCCCAAATTGAGTCCTGATGTGAGTTCATTTTGTCTTTAAAGGCTGCAATAGCATGCACTACCCATTGGTCATTGGCAACCTCATGATTCTTATAAAAATATTGATGAACCTTAGGATCCTGAAAAGCAAGGGCTTGCAGAAGAACTGCTGGCTTATTCAGACACCTTCAATCAAGCGATGATGTCGGCATTGACCGCCAAGGGGGCAGTGACTGCTGATGCTGGCAAGAGCTAAGAACACTCGTCGAAATTCAACTGTAAATATATATTCATGCTGATTACTAACATGTGATTCGTTGCTGGTCAATAGAAGCTGCTCTGGACAAAATAGAAACCTCCCTTTCAAAATTTGATGATGGGCCTTTCTTTCTCGGCCAGTTCAGTCTGGTAATTTTGCACAGACCATCCTCGGTCCCTTATATCAGCTAGAATTTGGCAATTTAAAGAACTAACGTCGTTTGGAACTGGAAACAGGTGGACATCGCATATGCACCATTTGTTGATGGATTCCAAGTATTCTTTGCCAACATAAAGAACTACGATACCACGGCAGGAAGGCCTAACATGCAGAAATTCATCAAGGTAGCAAGAACACGACATCTTTCAGGAGTGTACCGTTTTGACGCACATAGGGATGTAGTCTTACATGTTTTTAAATTTTCATGATGAAATACGTTAAGATGTGAGCTTCAAAAAAATCATGGATTTGATAGTGAATAATGCATGTTCTAAAAATCAACAATTTTCATTCTTTTTTGGTAGCTCAAATCTTTGACACATTTCATGAATATGTACAAACATGTAGAGTACATCTCCGCGTACATGTGTATTTTTCCTGAAACTTTTTAAACTTCAAAAATTGTTTTTTGAATTAAGAGCTCCATGGAGCCCCAGCTCCATATGTAATTTTCGCATCTTTCAGTGTCTATGTATAGGAACTTACTCATGAGAACTGGAAACATGTGTAGGAAATGAACGGAATTGCGGCGTATGCGCAGACCAAGCACGACCCTCAAGAACTGCTTGCTCTCACAAAGAAGCTCGGGGTAAGGCGTTCTAGCAACGATTAACTATGTGTCAATGCTATAAAGATGATGATCTCACGCCTGAAATACCAGCTCAGTCCAGACATACAAGCTAAGGATTTTGATTGGTTAAGAATGATAGAAATGCTTTTACTAGTATGTAGTTTTAGCATGGCACACCAAATAGAGATCATTCGACTCTTATTTGAAAGTACTTACTACACCCTCCGTTCATTAATATAAGATGTTTTGGCAGTTTAAATTAAACTGCTAAAACATCTTACATTTGAGAAGAGAGTTGTACTAATTATGATTTTGTAGTATCACATAAAATGTTTATGGAAGTCTTGCCTTAACCAAGTAAAGTACACTATGCTAGTGGTGTGAGAGGAGGTTTAACCTGCTCATCCACCAGTGTTTTTTTAGTCATATCATAGGACTATTTTTTTTACATGTTCTTTTTATGATTATAAAGGGATTTCGCCCCGATCTCGTTAAGGAAGTAGTTGTAGTAGTACTCCCTCCGTCCAAGTAATCCGGGATGGAGGTAATATTACTTGCAGGACTAAACAAGTCATGGTGACATCTGCTGTTTTACTGATGGAGTGCTGATGTTTTTACGTGCAGATATAAGGGTTTTCTCTTGGATTTGGATCGGCTGATGACTGATGAAGCATCGCCAATGCATGCTGCGAGCGCAATAAATTGCTATGTACTATAACGCAAATAAGTTGCGTCGAATAAACAACAAATTGCCTTTGCCTGGGTGCCAAGTTGTTCTTGCCAGTCACAGACGCTCCTACTATTACCAGTCGTTTCCGTTTCATAACGTTCGTTGTACTAATACTGAGAGCCAATGAAGAACATATTTCTTTGCATTCATTCTCCACATATCTTCTCAGCACAGCATACGCACGTTAATGCCCAGGATATCAGCATCTAGAACCAAATGGAAGATGCAACAACCTCAAAATTTTCCCAGCCCAACAATGCGTGTATTTTTAAGCAACACGCAGTTCAAACGCACCAGAAATCCAGCTGCAATGGCTGCAACTTTTGGTTTTCTACAGCAACTTAAGCAACATAATGATACAACCATGGTGCCAGCAAGAAAGTGGTGTGTATTAACATTTATTAGATTAACTCGTTTAGCTACTTCTGTCGTCGCAGGAAAACCTGCAACCTAAGCACGAGCACAAGGTCCAGGTTGACAACGAAAATGGTACAATAAAGTGGCAGAGAAAACCCATAATAAATCAGGTTGAATGGAGCGTACACATCTCTATCACATGCGCCGATGGGCTTCAGATCCTAGGTTGATTGGAAGGAGGTGACACACACATGATAAGACCTGATAGATTACTGAATAACCCGCATGGTAACAGGATTGTTCAGACAGAAACCCTTGTTTTTAGCAATGAAGGCATTGGTTGCATCAGTCCTCGAGCCGAACTTTACCAGCACCATTCTTACAGGCTCGGGGACCCCAGCTCTGCACAAGCCATTGGTGGAATCAGACAAGGATGAATGGACTTAATCACATCCTGGCTAACAAGGACCGCCGCCCAAAAGTATTACCTGATAGAGTTTTCAAATGGAGGAGCTTCATAGTTAGTGCCGCACAAGAAACGTTCTATGTCATCAACTTGAGCGTTTCGAGGGACTCCTTGCAACAGTACCTGGATAGACCCAAACAGCAAAAACAAAGTAAATCAACTAGAAAACATCAATAGCTGCATTATGGATCTCAACAACATTAGCATCAATTAAACTGGAAATTGAAAGAAAAAAAAAAGAGGGCTTCTTCTCCTTATTGCATTTATTGGGATTTGCATGGTCAATAGTTGTAACACATACCAAACTTTAAAAGCAAATCTATCACTTACAGCTTTTCCATTCAAAGATATCTTGTGTTCCCACTCATCAGGACTCACCTGTTATATCCAAATAAAATACATATCAGTGTACTGGAAATTACTAATACCAAATGAGATAACTGATAAAAAGAGTGTCGCCTTACCCTCTCAAGCCTGTACATGCGACCCTGAATTGTTTGCCTGACTGCTTTCTCAAATGATTCCACCGAAGGAAACTTCAATAATCTGATCAAAATCACATTGATAATCACATTAATAAATCAGTAAGAGAACACTATATTTAGCTGCAAACCCATAACAATTTTAAAATGACAGAGCAATTAAACATGACATGCCATGCATTTAATAAAGATGGATATTTATATACGAGGAAATGAGTTATGTGTGTTAAGACTGGCTTGGTTAGTGTCACGAAGGGACATTAATAAGAAGAAACTATGTTTCCTGCATTTCGAGCAACACAGAAAAGTGAAATGTGAATGCCATGCTAGCACACAGAACATAAATAAACAATTACTTTAGCATACTGCATGAAAAGATCATGAAAGGACTTGGAAACAAGTTAGTCTATTAAGTATAGACAAGGCTTCTAAATACTTATGATAATATTCATGCCTTAACCACAAAACAAGGATCACATGTCAACTGCTATCCTAAAAGGCTATTTCTTTTGAAAGGAGCTGCTAAACCCAATTGTAGACTCCTGAGCATTACTGACTTCAGTAATACACATTAGAAGAAACCACTCATGCATATGCAGCCAAAAGCTCAAGTAAAAACAAGATACATAGATGAATTAGGGAGCAGAAAATAAACCGTACGCGCCCATGGGATAAAACCCCTTGTTGTAATCAATCTTCACATCATCCAGTGACAGTTCACATTGGTCAAGGTAATGGATAATGTCAGTCTTCAGCATGTTCTTGCCAAGACGGCCGACACCAGAAATATTAGTGTAGAACCTTCCATAGGTATGGCCTGTTGCAGTAGAAGTGTTACTGAAATGTACACCATGATGGTATTCAAATATAAGAATCACAAAGTTTGCAAAGATATTACACCATGGAAAAAAAATTACTCTAAAGATTCCACATAGTGCAAAACAGCATAACTACTGCCAAAAAGACAGTACAAATCACATAGTGTACAACTAGCTCCGGGTATCAATAGGATAGTGGAGTAGCCCCCAAACGAAGAACACTCAATCTAACAGCAGATAAACAGTAAATCATCCTCAAGATCTCATGGGAAGGACCACTCAGTTATAATAATGTACATGAGAAAGGCAAATGACCTTTTCAGTTGATATTTACATCAGTTCAAGAATGTGAAAACAATCTTCTCTTCAGCAGAAATAAAAAGATCCAAAAAATAATGTCTCGAAAGTCACATGCAGGAATCATAAAAGGCATAAAGCTACAAATAAGAACCTTGAATTGACTCGGTATCATGATCATAACTTAAGGAGATAAAATGGTCATCCTTGCAGACTTGTCTGTATGCACTGTAATCCAACCCAATACCTCCTTTCCAATCACAATCAAAGGGAGGACTGGGCCAAATCCCTCTCAATCGAAAACAACTACTGATTTTCACACGGCACGAATAACCAACTAATGTTCTCAGTAAGATTACAGCACTATCTCGTATTTTAGGATTTCTGATTCGCATTCCAAACGTTTGACACCCTAAATTCAGATGCTCGCAACAGATTACAAAAATATGAACTCCGTCAGAACAGAGTTCCACCATACCTCAATGAACTACATGGTCCGTCATCCTACATTCCGCCACTCCTTCTAAAGCGGAACAGAATATTAAACCCTAAACGGCTAGACCTCGCCGGAGAAGAATAAACAGACTAGCATACGAGAGAATACCCACAAGTTCACGAGAATCACAGCACAGGGATGCGGGAGCTACCTTCGCCGGACGATGAGTCGTCCTGTGATCCCGCTACGGCGCCGGATGCGTCAGTTGAGAAGAGACGAGAGGATGCAGAGGGAAATGCCACTGAGATCGAGCACGAGCGCGCCCCAGAGGCGGTGAGGGCGCCGCGGAGGGCGGCGGCCGCAAGCCTCGACATCTCTCCGGTTACGCGGCGGCGGAGGAGTGGCGGCGTTGGGCGCTGGGTTTCGGGAGAACGATGCGAATGGACCCGAGATGGGTTTCACTGACACGCTGTAGCAACGTATCACGGGCTTACCCTCCATTCGGCCCCAGCTATCTAAATGGGCTTTTGTGCTTGGTCATAGTTAGCGGGCTTTGCAACTAAGCACACAAAAAAAGCATCAATCTCGAATACCGAGGCTCATTTCCCTTGATTCTTCTACCACCTTTCTCTCCCGAATAGGAAACAGATTCCTATACGCGTGTTGGACTAGGAGGTTAGTCAAGTTAATTACGCTAGTTGATGGTTGTGTCGGACACTGACTCGGACTCGTGTACGTGTGTGCGCGTGAGTCGGTTCTTCTGAGCCTACATTAATCTACTATTAAAGAAGAATCAAACATCGTGATGGTTCGACCTCAAATCATCCAACGATCGCCTTATTCCCTTCACCCGTCCTCCTCGGAATCCTGCTCTACCCACGCACAATAAAGGAAAAAAAGCCACGATATAATAAAAAAAGCAGCCACGATCAGGAATCCACGTCCCACGCCCAAGGCCCAACCCCCTCGCTCCTCCCAATCCCATATCTCTCCAGAGAAAAATTGTCACCGCCGTCCCTCGTCTTACTAGCCAACAGCCACGCCCAAACCTTCCCTCATAGCTCGATCTCGGTCCTCCTCCACCACGCGACCGCCTCCTCCCACGACTGTGGCCCGACTTCTCCTCCTCCTCCCTCACAATCCACGTCCCCGCCGCGCCAGCTAGGCGCCGACGCCGGTAACTCCGGCGCCCACCCTCCTAGCACTCGAGCACCACCCACGCATAGACGTTGCCGTCAGCCGCGTCACCGAGGTCGAGTCCATCGAATCAACCCTTGCCCTCGCCTGCGTCAGTGGCTCCGCCCGTCTCGATGCGATTGGTTACTCAATCTCGATCATCGGACTCATCTCTGGCGAGTACGGCCTCGGTGCAGACGCTGCAGCGGACAACAATAGTGCTGGCTAATCGCTATTCGCTAGCTCGTCCAAGTTATTGGTCGACGTCTGTTGGGGAACGTAGTAATTTCAAAAAAATTCCTACGCACACGCAAGATCATGGTGATGCATAGCAACGAGAGGGGAGAGTGTCATCTACGTACCCTTGTAGACCGACAGTGGAAGCGTTAGCACAACGCGGTTGATGTAGTCGTACGTCTTCACGGCCCGGCCGATCAAGCACCGAAACTACGGCACCTCCGAGTTCTAGCACACGTTCAGCTCGATGACGATCCCCGGACTCCGATCCAGCAAAGTGTCAGGGAAGAGTTCCGTCAGCACGGCGGCGTGGTGACGATCTTGATGTACTATCGTCGCAGGGCTTCGCCTAAGCACCGCTACAATATTATCGAGGACTATGGTGGAAGGGGGCACCGCACACGGCTAAGAATATGATCACGCGGATCAACTTGTGTGTCTAGGGGTACCCTCTGCCTCCGTATATAAAGGATCAAAGGGGGGGTGCGGCCGGCCAGGAGAGGGCGCGTCAGGAGGAGTCCTACTCCCTCCGGGAGTAGGATTCCCCCCCTTTCCTAGTTGGAATAGGATTCGGGAGGGGGGAAAGAGGAGAGAGAGAAGGAAGGGGGGCGCCGGCCCCCTCTCCTTGTCCCATTCGGACTAGGGGGGGAGGGGCGCGCGGCCCAGCCCTGGCCACCTCTCCTCTCTTCCACTAAAGCCCACTAAGGCCCATATACCTCCCGGGGGGTTCCGGTAACCTCCCGGTACTCCGGTAAAATCCCGATTTCACCCGGAACACTTCTGATATCCAAATATAGGCTTCCAATATATCAATCTTTATGTCTCGACCATTTCGAGACTCCTCGTCATGTCCGTGATCACATTCGGGACTCCAAACAAACTTCGGTACATCAAAATGCATAAACTCATAATATAACTGTCATCAAAACCTTAAGCGTGCGGACCCTACGGGTTCGAGAACAATGTAGACATGACCGAGACACGTCTCCGGTCAATAACCAATAGCGGAACCTGGATGCTCATATTGGCTCCCACATATTCTACGAAGATCTTTATCGGTCAGACCGCATAACAACATACGTTGTTCCCTTTGTCATCGGTATGTTACTTACCCGAGATTCGATCGTCGGTATCTCAATACCTAGTTCAGTCTCGTTACCGGCAAGTCTCTTTACTCGTTCCGTAATACATCATCTCATAACTAACTCATTAGTTGCAATGCTTGCAAGGCTTATGTGATGTGCATTACCGAGAGGGCCCAGAGATACCTCTCCGACAATCGGAGTGACAAATCCTAATCTCGAAATACGCCAACCCAACATGTACCTTTGGAGACACCTGTAGAGCATCTTTATAATCACCCAGTTACGTTGTGACGTTTGGTAGCACACAAAGTGTTCCTCCGGCAAACGGGAGTTGCATAATCTCATAGTCATAGGAACATGTATAAGTCATGAAGAAAGCAATAGCAACATACTAAACGATCGGGTGCTAAGCTAATGAAATGGGTCATGTCAATCAGATCATTCACCTAATGATGTGATCCCGTTAATCAAATAACAACTCTTTGTCCATGGTTAGGAAACATAACCATCTTTGATTAACGAGCTAGTCAAGTAGAGGCATACTAGTGACACTCTGTTTGTCTATGTATTCACACATGTATTATGTTTCCGGTTAATACAATTCTAGCATGAATAATAAACATTTATCATGATATAAGGAAATACGTAATAACTTTATTATTGCCTCTAGGGCATATTTCCTTCAACGTCGTCCTGCCGCCTCTCTCTGTGCCGGCGCCCACGCCGCACTCCGCATGTTCTTCGAAAAAGGCAAGGATAAACACTGATTTTCACCCCTCCAGCAGCAAGGTTGTCATCCCCTCTATCTCTCATATTTTTTTACATCCTTGTCATAATGCTGCTCTGTGTTGCTGTTGTTGCATGAATGAAGTGACATGATGTTGTTGTATGAATAAAAGTGAGCTGCTGATTTTTGAATAAAACTGACTTGTTTGCAGATTCTTGTATGGGCAGAAGAAATAGAATTCACCTTTTGCACTAACGGTTGTATGGATGTTGATGGCCATCACCGATCAAAGGAGGGTGACGCCACACATTGAGATGCCGCACTCGGCCGACAGCGAGCTCCAAGTCAAGACAGTGTGGCAACCGACGAGCAGAGTCTCCTTGTTGAGGAGGTCATATACATTCCTGCCCTCGCAAGAACCTGCACTGGTTTGATTTGATCCAATTCGATTTGATTCAGTAGTTGTGGTCGTGCTGAATTCTCAGATTCAACATTTGTTTGGCAGGTCTTTACGCCAGTGGAGTCATTGTGATAGAAGTAGGACTGGAAGAAAAAGAACATCATTATATTCAGGTCGAGTGGTAAATGCTTACATATGTTCTTGATCCTCAGATATTACTTGCTTCTATACGTACTTTTCTTGTTGGTGAACATAACTAGAGAAAATATTTTGTGTGGTTTTAACATGTTTTGATTGTGAAAAATCATAATTTGATACCCATCTTTTATTTGTGTTTCGATGCTCATATTGCATGGTTCAGCGACTGCTTCAACATTACAGAAAGGTGGAGTAAATACTTTTGTTACAGAATTCTAGGCATTAGTTAAAACAGTAACGAAGGCAAGAAGAACTGAGAGCAGCTTTTGATGTTTGTTCGCTATGGTCTTCTTCAATTTTCGTAAGGGAATTTGATGCCATCTAACACAGGAGCAGGAGTGGTAGGACCGCATGAGGCGGGAAGTTCCCGGCCATTGGGGATCTGGACGAGGTCGCCACCAAGATCACCTCGTCCTCGACTGTTGATTATCCACCTCTGACCCTCCTGCCGTACCAGTTGCTTCAGTTCAGTCCCCATCTTTCTCGTGGATATCTATTACATAATTGACAATGACAACCAGAAGCTCACTCTTGGGCATCATCTCAAATACCTGTGCCATCCATACCAACTACATAGGATCAGGGCTCCACTGCTGCAACACTTCACCTCCCTTTCCTTCCCGCTCCTTCAACGAGACAACTATAAATACTCTATGAGTATCATTTCTAGTTCGCCGATGATTGTTGTCTTTCTTGAGATTTAGCGGCTTGTTCCTTGTAGGATATCTTACTCTCAGATGTCGCTAGCCATTGCCTTGCTTCTGCAACACTTCAACTAATTGTTGATTATTGTCAACATTGGGAGGATCACTTAGTTGTACAGTTTGTTGCACAATTTTATGGTAAAATTGTAAAACAATTCTAATGTTACCATTGAGTAATCAGTTTTATCTTGATTGTGGAGGTCGTCCATTTTGTAGAAGATTCTCTATTGTATTCACCTTTTGCACATAAAAATAGATTATGGCTTTTATGATTGACATTCCAGACTCTTATCTTCAGTGCATTTGGACTTTGGAGTAATCTTGTGGCATATCAGCATTCAGCGGTGTTCAACTCACGTGTGTTCTTAAAACTCCTATTAGCGATAGAGAAATATGAAGTTATTGTCATGTGTGCACATACATCCCTAAATGAAATTATCCTAATACGGTAGTTATCTTTCCTTCCAAGTTAGTTTTGGAGTTTTCTGTCTGCACTGAAATATCTTAGGTCTACAATTGGTTTTTGTTTTGTTTTTCCGAGAATGTCTACCATTATTTTAGTTATTGCGTGCATCAATTCTAACTAAATGTTGCAGGAATAACTATCTTCGGTGGTCACATCCTTGCTGGGACCTACGGTGAGAAACTAATTGTTGGGGTCTATGATAGCACCAACATGGTCGTGCAGGAGTTGCCTTCTGGGGCCTTGCTAATATACCAGAGCTCTATTGTCAGCTTAGTCTTTCATTGGGTCACCAAGATCTGTCATGAATTTCTTCATTGATAGTAACTAGGTCCCAATGGCACTTACATGGATGATTTCCTTTGTTGGCTGCACTGGAGATGGATGAGGTTGTAAAATGAGGGGCTCCTGATGATGATGCTTGCTGGTCGAATGATCATGTATCATGTCAGTTTGTTCTTACAGGTTTCATGTGCCTTTTCTATGCAAGTATCTTGAAATATAAAGCAACTGGGTGGCCAGGGTTGTCTGCCACTAATAAGAATTTTATGGACATGCATGTAAAAGAAAAGTAGTATGGTTATGAATATAAAAAATAAATTATAGTACCTTCATTCTAAATTATAAGATGTTTTGGATATTTTAATATGGACTATGTACATACTGGACTGAATGAACAAACACACTAAAATGCGTCGATATACATCCGAATCAGAAAAACACTAGAACATCTTATAATTTGAAACGGAGGGAATATTAAGCAAATGTTCTTCTATTCCTGAGTATTGTTTGTTTGTTGTGTGGACCTTGCATGGCCTATTGATGTGGTGAAAATTCTCTAATATACCTTCTCGCCGTTCACTATATATGCCTATTTGGTGATTCTGTAATAATCTATGCTAAAGGTGCACGGTACTGCTAATATTTCTTTTTTCTTTTTATCTTGTGCCCATGATGATTTGCAGGCATACATAGGGTAAAGTGTCACCTTAAATGGAAACTAAGCGCAAGGTCATATTTGTCGTAATATAAAAATAAGCCAATACAAACTATTCAAATAAATAAATAAAATCAGGACACTTGCTTTGTGGATTACAAGATGATTATACAACTATCTCTATGCCGAAAAAATATCTTTATGCCTAAACTTATTGTTATGAGGCAATGTACACGCATTGTTTCTGGACGTCAATATCTCTCGAGCTATACGGGATTTGAGCAAGAGCATGTCAGGCCAATATCTCTCATGGATTGGGCTCTTTCAGTGATGGGTTGTTAGGGTTATGGAAGGACAATTGTATGACCATATGGTCAAACAACGAAGGAGAACAAGGGGGTGATCATGTGTCCGTGATGGCGGCGAGACAACTCTCGAGGTTGTATCTGTGTAGGCGTGCAGTAAGGATGGTGAGCAACAAGTAAAATTGATGGTCCGTGGCAACGCACGTGTATTTAATTAGTATAAGTACAAGGGCAGACTGTGAGTTTTTTTTCACCCTAGATATAAGCAAAAGGGCAGAGCATGAGTTGTAACACCAAGACAAGAAAAGGGAGATCCTCCGGCGAGCGACCAACCCGCCGGCGACCGTAGCTGATCCCAAGTTCCACAAATAACTCGATGGTCGCAGACACGTTCCCCGATGACGTCATCCTCGAGATCCTCGCGCGCGTGCCGGACGCGCCCGCGCTCCTCCGCTGCGCTGCCACGTGCAGGCGGTGGCGCGCCCTCGTCGCCCACCCCTCCTTCCTCCGCCGCCGCTGGCCAGACCCCGAGTACTCCCTCCTCGGCCCATTCCGCCCCAAGGAGTTGAACGAGGGATCGGCCCTAGCGGACGGTCGCCGCTTGCTCAGCTCCTTAGTCCCCGACGCCGCTGGCCTCCCCGCTGACTCCGTGTGGCCGCTGACGTCGCGCGACGGCCTCATCCTCTTCAGACTCCTCAACCATAGCCCGGGGCCGCTGATCGGCGTCCCGCTGGCCATGTGCAGTCTGCTCGCCGGCACATACGTCGTGCTGCCCCCGTTCGAATGGTATATATACTACGGGGCTGTTTGGATTGTGACTATCTTTATCATATATTGCCACATAATTTTTGCCACACTTGCCTTAGTTAAATTGTTCAAATTATTAGCCACATTTTGGCTTGCCTAAGGAAATTTTGCCACACTTTTTATGTCTATGACATGTGGGGTTCACTGCTCATAAAAAAATTCTTGCCTTAGGTGTGGCTAGAACCAAACAACTACTTAATTTGGTCAAATTTATCTAAGGTTAAGCGTGTCAAAGTGTGGCAAGGTGTGGCTGGGAACCAAACAGTCCGTACGTAGGCCATGCCATTTTAACCGGCGCGGACTGTCGGCCATCGTCGTCGTCCTCGTTCAAAGTGCTAATGATCGTAGCGAGGGAGACGGACTACGAGCTCCACACCTTCGTGGCTGGCCAGCCGAGCTGGAACGCGCCTACCAGGTGCCAAGCAGGGCGGCGCTGGGGTTCCTCATGAACAGCGACGCCGTCGTTTGCCAGAGCGCGTCCTCCATCTTCTGCGTCCTTCGCGTCGACGCCGAGACCTGCCGTGTCTCCTCAACCAAGCTCATGAGCCCCATAAGCTCGTGTGTCGGCAACCACGATCTCGCTGTCCAGGGCGACCGAAGCCGCCTCGCTACCACCGCCGATGGAAAGCTCTTGTCGCTCTGCTTGTACTCTATGACGCAGGCCTCCAGTTGGTGGAGATCTGGACGCAGCCCGCGGCAGGGCATGGACACGACTGGTCGCGCACCGGGGTGATCGACCTAGAACCAATCCTGGAGCAGCCTCAACGAGCTCCATATGTTTGGCTGCGAGGGAGGTGCGGCAAGCTGATCATCATGCTCCCACAGCACCACGGCTACCTTGCCAATCTCCAAACCGGGACGACGAAAGAGCTGCACAGCATGTCTCCTTCTGGCCCCATCGGCGAAGGGAGCTCCTATAGGGCGCCTTATGCGCCGGTTGAAGCAACGGGCGGTCACTGCTGCACCCAGGTGGGCCGGCCCACGAACACGCAACACTAGCAGAAAACAAAACAAGAAACTTTTGGTCCTGCTGCGGAATCGAACGCGTGAACTGACCTCCAGTATCTGGTTGGCTAACCACTAGAGGTCACTTGTGTAACATAGTAGCGCGACAATGCAACAGTACAACAAACTGTACCCATGCTATTTATTGCACACGCATTGCGAGGTACTTTTTGAATTATTTGAAACAAGTTAGAAAACGTGATATCTTTTGAAAAATACGTGAACAAATTTCGGAAGTCCACAGATTTAAAACAGAATCACGAATTAGAAAAATTCATGTATTCAAAAAAGTTCACGAATTCACAAAATTTCATTAAAAATTGAAAAAAGTTCATCGATTCTCAAAAAAAGTTCATCGATTTTGGATATAGTTCATCGGTTCTAAAAAAAAGTTCACAGATTTTGAAAAAAAGTTCTTCAATTTTAAAAAGAGTTCATCGATTACAAAAAAAGTTCATTGATTTTCAAAAAGGTTCACAAAAATCTGAAAAAAAAAGTTCATCAAATTTGAAAATAGTTCATCGAATTTGAAAAAAGTCCATCGATTTAAAAAAAATTCATCGATTCTGCAAGAAGTTCACCAAATATGAAAAAAGTTCACCAATTCTGCAAGAAGTTCACCAAATATGAAAAAAGTTCATCGATTTTGAAAAAAAGTTCATAAAATTGAAAAAAAGTTCGTCGATTTTGAAGAAAAACTCGCGAGTTTAAAAAAGAAAGAAAAAAAGAAAAGGGCAGAAAGAAAGAACAACTGAAAAAAAGAAAAAAGAAACAAACGCGAGAACAAAAGATGGAAAAAGATTGAAACAATTGTGGAAGCTGGCGTGGGTATGTTGGTTAGCTTGACCTGTTCAGAATCCTCCGGCGCAGGTTCAATTCCCACCTGATGCCCTTTTTTGCAGCGGTTCAGAAAACGAAAAAAAAAAGGATGAAAATGGGCCAGCCCATGGCGAAGAGAGGATGTGCGACCGTTTGTGGAAATCGAAGAAATGGGCGCAACGGGCGCTGTTTAGGATTTGCCGGAATCTGGAGTCTACATGGAGATAGATTGGACCGCCTTCTTCATGGCTCGCCTAGCATGCACAACTGGCTACAACCAACCATAATAATAATGAAGAATTCTTTGTTCTTTTGCGGGTGAATAAAGAATTCTTTGTTAATTTCTACTAACGGTTTGTGTGACCCATATATAAATCATTAATGTATTACACTCGCACAAATATTACATATAGTACTCTCGTTTTAGCATGCCAATATTTGGGCAAAGCAGAACTTATGATGCTCTCTTTGAATTGTTTGCATGTCACTACCACGTCAACTGCTCCTTCTGTAAATAAAACTAAAATCGTTTACATCACTAAAGTAGTATGTTCCATGTTAAAAAAACAAACTAGGAGCCGCCAGCCCCCTCCTCCCCCCGTTCCCCTTCTCCTCCCCCCGCCCCTCCTCCACGTCCCCGTACCCCCGCGCCGCCTCCCCGAGCGAGGCGACCGGGGGCCCTTCCTCCGCGCGCCTACAGCCCCTTCCCGCGCCCATTCTCCTCCCGCCGCCGTCAGCCTGCGCCGCCGGCCCTCGGGCGCGTGATGTTGGCAGCGGTGGGCTTGCCCTTCCCCGCGCGCGGTCCTCCCCTGCTCGGGCGGTGATGGCCGGCGGCAGTGCGCCTCGACCGGTGGCGGTCCAGCGTCCCGGTGTGGAGGCCGGCGGTGCTCGCCGTGGATGGTGCCGCCTCTTGGCGGCGGGGTGGTCCGGTGGTGCTGGCCGGCCGGGGGCGCGTCACCGGCCCAGATCTGGTCCCGTAGGGTCCCTTCTGGGTCCTTGCGGGTCGACTCCGGCGCGACCACGACGCTCTCTGTATGGGGAGGCAGGGGAGCGGCTTGGACTGGGACAGTGACGCCGACGGCGTACCAGCTGCTGCGCGGAGGTGGGAGCTGTCCGGGCCTTTGAGGGCCTGGCCGGGCCTGTGGGGCCACGGGCCCGGTAGGCTCCTGCCATGGCGTCCGGTCGGCTACCGTCGTGGACGGTGAAGGTGGGGCCCTCCCGTATGCCGACGGTGATGTTTCCCTAGGCTCGGCTCCTCTTCTCCGTTGTGCAGACCATCTTCACGGTGCCGTGGTGAGACAGCGTGGGAAGCTTCATGTCCGTGTTGGCGCAGGGTGGTGGTCGGTCTGGTGGCGAGCTCCGGAGTGCCTGAGGTATAGGCTGGGATAGGGAGAAATCTCTGTTGGCTTGGCCGACACCGACGCGGTAGCGCCCGAGGGTGCCGCCGGACCTTCCTGGAGGGCGTCGGGCTACCCTTCTCTCTCATCGCCGTGTACCAGGGGAAACCCTTGGCAACAACGTCATCATCGTCACGTCCCTTCTTGGAGGTGTTGTTAGGTACCGACATTTCGGAGTTTCGGAGCTTGGTGGGCGATCTCCGGTGGAAGCAGCGGTCACGAGGCTTAGTCATTTTTGTCGATCTGCCGTTATCGGCATTTGTTTATTTTCTTTTTTCTCTTTTCTTTCTTTTGGGCGTGTTTGTGCTGCTTCTACCCCAGCTCCTATCGTCGGTTGTATCGGTTGGTTGCTTTGTAATACAAAGCGGGGGGAAACCCTTTTTCTCATTAAAAAACAAACTAACATCACTGCAGATCGACTGCTTGCAAACGATACTCATCCACCCTATGCTACTCTTTGGGAAAGGATAGTAGTGAATCATCAAAGCATTCGGATCAAAACATCCCATATATAGGCCAACTTAGGGCATCTTCAACGCTAACCCTCAAACTACCTGCAATCGTTCGAACATGTTTTGCCATCAAACACGATCTTGCATTGGCCCGCGGGCCGGCCCAGACATGCTTTTTCCCGCAAACTGACAACAACTGGCAATTGGCAACAACCAACCATAATAGTAATAAAGAATTCTTTGTTGATTCCTACTGAGAGCATCTCTAGCAGACTCCTTAAAAAGGTCAAATCTGCAAAATTCCGGTATATTTATGATTTACGACCTTTTTTATCCATAACAGTCGCGGTAAAAGTCCGCAGACCCTTATACACTTTACGTGACACCCAAAACGCGAGCCTCCAACCCATACTTCTACGGGTTCGAGGACGATATACATGCTGAAAGATCGTGGATGTCGCCTAGAGGGGGTGAATAGGCGCTTTAAAATAATTATGATTTAGGCTTGAACAAATGCGGAATAAACCTAGCGGTTAATTTGTGAAGCACAAAACCTACAACAACTAGGCTCATCTATGTGCACCAACAACTTATGCTAACCAAGATAAACTACTAGGTGATAG